>NC_091475.1:85081848-85193562 GCF_036971445.1 Narcine bancroftii
TGGAAAAGGATAAGAAAAGACAAAATAGGAAAGTACTTAATTGGGGAAGGGCTAATTACGAAGGGGTGAGGCAGGAACTAACAAGAGTAATTTGGAAACAATTGTTCAAGTGTGAAAACACAGAAGTAATGTGGAGTAAGTTTTGGGACCACTTGTGCTGGGTTCAGGATAGGTTTGTTCCATTGGGGCATGGAAAAGATGGTAGGAAAAGGGAACCGTGGCTGACAAAACAGGTGAGGCAACTAGTCAAAAGGAAGAAAGAAGCATATATTAGATATAGGAACCAGGAAGGTGTCATTAGAAGTATATGGTAGCCAGGAAAGAGTTTCAGAAAGGACTTGGGAGAGTTCAAAGGGGGCACAAGGCCTTGCATGTAGGATTAAGGAGAATCCCAAGGCGTTTTATGCATTTGTGAAGAATAGAAGGAGGACGAGAATTAAGGTGGGGCTGCTAAAGGATAAAGGAGGCAGCATGTGCTTGGAGGCAGAGGAGGCTGGGGATATCCTAAATGAATACATTGCTTCAGGATTAACAAGAGAAAAAGGCCTTGATCAGGCTGAGGATAGACGAGAACAGGCTTGTGTGCTGGACAATGTGGAGTTAAAGGAAGAGTAAGTGTTGGATCTTCCTAAAAACATCAAAATTTTTAAGTCCCCAGGGCTGAACCCAATATTTTCTTTTACATTTAGACATACAGTAACAGGCCATTTCAGCCACAAGTCCATGCTGCCTAATTTACACTCCATTAACCTACACCCCCAATATGTTTTTGAACGGTGGGAGCCCCCGGAGAAAACCACGTAGACACAATGAGAATGTACAAACTCCTGGATGATTCGAACCCCAATCCAGTCCTAATCACGGGTGGTGGGCTAACCACAATAGCAATCCTGCCACTTTGGGTTCTGTGAAAAGTGAAAGAAAGGATAGCTGGGGCACAGGGGAGGTGCCAGAGGATTGGAAAATGGAAAATGTATTCCTCTTGTTTAAAAAAGGTAATAGGGAGAATCCTGGGAATTAAAGACTGATGAGTCTTACATCAGTGATGTGCAAACTATTGGAGAGGATTCTTAAGTATAGGATCTATGAAAATTTGGAGAAATACAGTCTTCTCAAGGATAGTCAGCATGGCTTTATGAATGGAAGGTCATGCCTCATGAGCTGAATTGAGTTTTTTGAGGCGGTAACAAAAGAAATTGACGAGGGTAGGGCAGTTGATGTGGCCTACATGGATTTTAGTAAGGGATTTGAGAAGGTCCCCCATGAGATACTCATTTAGAAAATCATGAGGCACGAGGAATCTTGGCTGTGTGGATAAAAAAATTGGCTTGCAGGTAGAAAGAAGAGAGGAGTAGTGGAAGGAAAGTATTCTGACAGGAGCTCAGTGACTAGTGGGACCCCTGCACATCATGATTTTTATACATGACCTGGATGAAGAGGCTGAAGGATGGGTCAGTAAGCTTGCAGATGACACGAAGGTTGAAGGAGCTCTGGATGAAGCTGAAGGTTATCAAAGGTTACAAGAGGATATAGACAGGACGCAGAGATGGGTGGAAAAGTGGCAGACGGGAGTTCAATCCAGATAAGTGTGAGGTGATACATTTTGGAAGGACAAACCAGAAGGCTGAGTACAAGGTTAATGATAAGTTACTTAAGAGTGGATGAACAGAGGGACCATGGGGTTCAAATCCATAGATCCCTCAAGGACTTAACACAAGTTGATAGGATAGTTAAGGCGGTCCATGGGATGTTGAGCATCATTAACAGGGGGATTGAGTTCAGGAGTGGAGAGGTCATGCTACCACTCTACAAATCTCTGGTAAGACCACACAAAGTATCGTGTTCAATTTTGGTCACCTCATTATAGGAAGGATGCAAAGGGTGCAGAGGAGATTTACCAGAGGATTGCCTGGATTAGAAAAAAAAGTCTTGAGGAAAGGAGAGCAGAGCTGTGATTTTTCTCTTTGGAGCATAGAGAGATGTGAGGAAATTAATAGAGGTCCACAAGATTATGAGGTATACATAGGTGGACAGCCAGTGCCTGTTTTTTTAGGGCAGGAATACATGTGTACAAAGAGAAGGGAAGACAGTTTAGGGGAGACATCAGGATGCCAGGGACGGTGAAGGAGGCTGAAAAATTAGGGGCATTTAAGAGACTCTTGGACAGGCACATGGATAGAGGAAAAGTGGAGGGTAGGGATGATTTTGTACTTAAAAAAAAGGAATATGTGTCGGCACAACATTAATGGCCAAAGGGCCTGTACTGTACTACAACTAGGGAGAGAATAGGACCCTTAAAAATCAATTTAGTCAGCTATGCGTGGAGCTACAGGAAATGGACAAGACTTTGAATGAATATTTATAAATATTTCTCATCTGTATTTACTAAAGAAGGTCAAATAAGCTAGAGAATACAGAAAAGAGGGATGCCTTGAAATATCCACATTACTGAAGAGGAGGTGCTGGTGATCTTAAAGCACACAAAGATGGATAAATCCCATGATTCTGGCAGGAAAATTTGTGCAGTTAGCTACAGGTTAGGCATCAGACGTTGGAAGACTGGAGGCTGGCTAATGTGTATTTATTTAAAAAAGGGTTCAAGGTCAAGCCAGGGTCCAAGAAGCCAGCAAGCCTGTGGTGGGAAAATTATTGATGGGGATTCTGAGAGAGAGGACCTACCTGCAATTGGAAAGGCAAAGATTGACTAAAAATAGTGACTAAAAATAAAAATAATGAGCTTGAGAAATCATGTCTCATGAAATCTTTGAAGAAATGACCAAAAGGTTTGATAAAGGCAAGGTGGTACTCATAAACTTTACAAAGGCCTGTGACAGAGTCCTGCATGGTAGGCTGGTCTGGAAGGTTAGGTGAGATCATAAGGGATTCCCCAGGATGAGCTTGTCAATTGAATACAAAATTGGCTTCCCACTTTGAGTCAGAGGGTGGTAGTGGAGGGATTATTTTTTAGATTGGAGACCCATGACCAGAGATGTGCTACAGGGATCAGTGCTGGGTTCCATTGTTGTTCATCATCTATATAAATGATCTGGATTGGAATGCAGTTGGCATGATAAGTTTGCAGATAACACTCAAAGTGGTGGAAAAGTTGACAGTGAAGAAGATTTTCTAAGATTTACAAAAGGATCTTGATCAACTGGGAGAGTGGTCAAGGAATGGAAGATGGAATTTATCTTGGATAGTGTGAGGCATTGTATAATTGGAGGTTAAACCTGGCAGGACTTGCATAGTTAATGAAAGGGCTCTGGAAATTGTTCCAGATCAGAGAGAGCTACGGTACAGTAAATATTTCCCTGAAAGGGGCAACACAGGATGTTGAAGGTAGTTATCATTTCAAGGGAGAACATGCTCAGAAAGCTGAATGGTCTAAGGGTGGATAAGTGTCCCAGACAAAATGTATTGCACCCTGGGGACATGAAAGATGTAGCAGTCGAGATGGTGGAGGCATTGGTAATAATCTTTTAAGAATCAATAGATTCTGGCATGGTCCTGGAGGACTGAAAAATCACAAAGGTCACCCAACTATTGAAGAAGTGGGGGGGGGGGGGGGGAGGGGGAGGGGGGTTGGCCGCAGAAAGGAAATTATCAACCGGTTAACCTGACATTAGTGGTTGGGAGTCGATTGTAAAGGACGAGGTTACAGAATACTTGGTCATCATCTTACAATCGTAAAAGACATTGGTACAGCCACATTTGGAGTAATCTGAATGCCTATCTATGGGAAGGATGTAATAAAGTTATAAAGAGTGCAGCAAAGATTCACTAAGAATTTTCTGGGGCAGGAGGGCTTGAGTTATAAGTATAAACTGGATAGGCTGGGGGTTTTTTTCCCTGGAGCATGGAGGGCTACGGAATAAGCTTATAGATGTATCTAAAATCATGACCAACATTCTCTAATTTGGAAACTTAAGTGCACAGAAGCAGAGAAAACTGCAGAAAGCAGCAAGATCCATAAAGAGCATCAACTTCCTATTTATTGAAGACATCCAATTGAGCTACTGCTTCAAGAAGGCAGCCAACATCGTAAAGGATCCCCATCAGTCTGGTCACAATCTCTTCTTGCTGCTAACTTCAGATAAAAGGTATAATGGCTGCAGTCCAGCATGTCTAGGTTCAAGAACAGTTTTTTTCCAAAAGCCATTGGGCTGTTTAACCTACCCGTACTGCTCTAATACTAAACTTCAAGGACCACCAAAAGATCGATCAGCACTATTGAAATCACTTTATTTGCACTAACTGCAACTGTAAGTATTTATCCGTCCTTTTCTATTTGTTTTTTTTTGTCTTGGCATATTGTGATAAGTATGCGATTCCATTTGGTGTATCTTATGTACCTGCTTGGCTACAGCAAGAAAGCTGCATCTGTACATTGCACTTCTGTGATGACAATAAGTTCTCATCTCTATCATAACACAAATGATCATAGCTTCTACACAATTGGTTTCCCACTTAATTTAGAAATGAAACACTTGGTTCCCTCCTCCAAATCATTTGTGGGTGTTATGAATAGTTGTGTATCCACTACTGACCACTGATTGCCATCCAGAGAAACACAATTTATCCTAATGCTCTATCTTCTATTTGGTTAATCAATCCTTCATCCATGGTTAGGGTCTTTTCAACTTAATTCTTTTTTGATGGAATGAATACAGATCAATGAGTATTTTTTTTACATGCACTCTGGTTTCAAAAAGTCTTGTTATTCTAACAAAATAAACCTTGCTCTAACACACAAAGAAGCAAGAATCATGGTATACACCAGAATGTTCTATCCTCTTTCTCCCACCCTGTCCTTTCCTCTTCCTCCCTACATATGGAAAGTAAGGATGTTATGGCAACCATCGCAGACAATGCGCAATGGCTGTGCCCTCACGACCAGACACGCAAGAAATCTCCCAAAAACGCTGTTCCCTTTTTCATCTTGACCTGAACAAAATGCAACTCGAGTAATTTCTTAAATCATTTTACATCTCAGCTCTATCACAGCCATCTGTCATTGTTGGCTCAGGAACTTTGCATTGCATGAATGCGAGCAATCTTTTTTTTGCTTGCTTGAAAACTCTGGGTATGCTTAACAACTGTAGCAAGGATTCACAAGCATTCAAGGCATGTATTTACTGCACTACAGTTCAACTCCAGTACCAAGAGTGAATAGAGCAAACTCTGAATCAATTGATTTATATAATACATGAAAACCAGCAAATTTCAGAAAATTGAACTTGTAAGTTATTGCAAGAAAATTTGCAAAAATGTAAAAGAGACACCATTAAATATCTATAAACCTCAAAGATGTTGACTACATAAAATGCAGGTTAAGCATGTCTAAGTATTTGATAGCAAATTACACATGCCATTAGCATTGCAAACATTCATTAACTTCTTTTTATTAAAGCTTTCCAACACTAAACAAGGCCTTACAGAATTTCAGTTTCTTCATTTAATGTGATGACCCAAAGCCTCATATCAATGTGATGACCCAAAGCAGCTTTTATAAAACCTGATTCTTCAGTTGGTAATTTAATTAATTTTGTCCATTAAAAATGTCTAAACTGGTATTTCATCAACTATTTAATAATTGCTATGTGAAACATACAAATTGAAATAATAGTAATATTTGAAAAGATTTAAAATAAAATGCCAAATTAGCTTACTGTGATGAAGAATCTTCAAGAATTGCTCATATTGAGTGAGCTTAGGTTGGTGGGGTAAGAGAGAGGAAGCGAGGGAAAGGTGAGAAGAGAAACGAAAAAAGGACAGAGAATGGCGCAGTTTCATCAAATTTCCTCTCTTCTAACTCACGTATCCTTGCTCTCCCTCCTTGGGAGTGGAAAGGAGAGTGAGGGCAGGTAAATTAGTCATGCAGTTGAGAGAAAACCTGAAGAATGGCTTTAGCCACATTTTTTCAGCTTTGGTTTGCATCCTTCACAGTTTATTCCCTCTGCCTCCCTAATCCTTTCTCACTAACTGATCACTCTAAATGTTTCCAGTCCACTACCATCCAATCCTCCTTCTCAACCCACATCTTCGCCTCCATTTGATTTTTGAACTCACAATGCCACCTCAATAATGGAAAACAAATTAAACTATAGATGTTGGAATCTGAAACATGAACAGGAATGCTGGAAGAATTCAGCAAATCAGGCAGCATCAATGGAAAAAAAAGCAGTTAATACTTTGGGTTAGAAACCCTTCCTCTGATCAGAGAATACAGTTTACTATTTAAAATCAGAGCTAGGGGAAACAAGTGAACTACCAGTGAAAAATCTATATGCCTGACGATAGATTAAGCCAGATCACGTGATAAGGAGGACGAGTTCTGACCATTAGTAAGGCATGTTAAAAGGGATGAGAAAAGCATATTAAGCAGTCTACCTGAAAATGTTCATCCCAGAGGATTGCAAAGCCCCGACACAGATGTTGTTCAAGTTTGCATTGGGGCCCACTACAGAAGTGAGAACGGGAAAGGAATTGAGCATTAAAGTGATATGCAAAAGGAAGCTCAGCATCACCTCTACGGTCTGAGAACAGGAGCTCTGTAAAGCGACCACCATTCTGCATTTTGTTTCTTCAATGTAGAGGGGAAGTTGTGACTGGTAGTGGGATCATGGTGCAGCTGATGAAATTAATGAATTGAATGCAAAAGCTTAACAGCTGGAAAGCAAGTACCAGAGACACTCTTTGTGAGAGGAGTGAATCCAGGCATGGGAAATAGCGTAATTAAAGTTGAGAACTCCATTGACCACGAAGGGGCAAGCAGCGCATACACTTCCTAAGGAGGTTGAGGAAGGCAAAGCTACCGGCCACCATACATAGAGATTGTCCTGGTTGTCTGTATGGTAGCTGCAAAGCATCAGATCAGAGCTCAGTACATAGGGTGATTAAAACTGCTGAGAAGATCACTGGGGTTTCCCTTCCCTCTATCAATGATATCTACAGGAAGCGGTGTTTAAAGAGGGCTCAGAGAATCAATGAGGTCTCTATAAGTCATTTATGTGCAGGGTGTACTATGATCTGGAGATGTGGTGTTGGGTTGAGCTGTATATGTACATTCAGATGACAATAAACTTGAACTTGAACAATATGGCAGAGGGAAAGGTATCTGAAAGGTGGAAAGACTCACTCGAGTTCAATGCAGCCAAATTTCAGAAACAGAAATCACACAACAAATGTTTACTTTGCTTTGAACACTTTTTTGTCAAATTCACAAAACCAATTGAGAAATATCATTTTTATGATTGAAGTTTTCAAGTTGACTGACAGCAGCAGAATAATCTATATAAATGTCAGCCTTAGATTATCTATAATGAAAAAAATTTCAGTGCACATTCTTACAAATTCTTGTATTGCCTTGCAGCACAAATATATCTGCAGAAGAGGTTAAGGAACTACCAGTTTGGATGTCTTCCAAATACCAGATTGAAAATACTCTGACAACATCTGTTGTTGATGGGCATGAATGTCTGAAGATGTAATGGAATGGTTTTAATAGATGGATCAGCGAATCAGGATTCAAAATTCACGAGGTCATTTCAACTTCATCTTCAGTGATGATATTTCATTGACACATAAACTACAGATGTTGGCATGCACACCAGGGATAAAATTTGCTTACATTTCTTAATGGTAAACAGAACAAAATATTATTTAAAATCCTAAGATAAATCATTTTTAATCACAACTTCTGAGTCATGAACAGATGAATTCATTCATATCAAATTTGAAGATAATAAGATGGGACAGATAAATCAACCATCGACCAATGGGCACTCAGAATAGTGCTCACTGTAATCTCTCCAGAAATTGCTTTAAATATTTTCTACAACTGGAGTGCATCACCACTGGTTCTCTATGATTACTAGGCTTCCTCAATGTTATCAAGACTCACAGAACAGTGAGATAATGAGGAATAATAACTTCAATGCACCAAAACCCTTGGTATCCAGAATTCATGTTCTGGGCATTGGGAGCTCCAGAGGGCAGGTAGCCAGGGTCAAGACAAGAGACCACAGTCAGCCCAATCAACTGGAGGAAAAAAAGAATTAAAATAAATAAGAATTTTTTAAAAATAGGTATAATTATGCATTTAAAATTGTAAAAGTAAATGTTCTCTGAAGTAACACAATCTTTGGTGAAGATGAGGACAAATATTTAGCCAGCGGAGTGCCTTGGTCATGCTTTGTTCATAGCAGCTGTTTGAATAAGGTTGTGTGAAACAGCAACGGCATCACCCAGGATGAAGAGCTGGCTGATGCCTCTTGCCATTAAGATGACTTAAAAACTATTTTAATTTGACATTTTACACATTTAATCAATACAATTATTTTCAACATTCATAGAACATACAGAGTCTGTGTTTTGTGTCCCCCCTTCTTTACTCCCAAACACATAAGCAGACCAATTATAATTAAACAAATACATGTAAATACAAGTGGGGTTCAGAGCCCCCACCAAAAACCTAAAATGAAAAAACTAATTAAATAACTCAATTAAGAAATAAAAAAAAACTAAAAGAAAAACCAAACAAACAAAAAAAGGGTTAAAAATACACACATGTTGTCTGTACCAAGTTCCATTTCCTTAACTCCAATCCTTTCCATACTAAGACAGGTTTTTATAATATCCATATTGCACAGGGAAGGGAAGCTAGTCAATCTGCATGCCCATGTCTTTCAGAGATGGCTGCCACACTTTAATGAATGTGTCATGTTTCCCCCTTAGTAAACAATTTTCTCCAAGGGAATGCAATTTTGTTATTTCCATATTCCATTGTGTTGTATTTAATTGGGAGTCGGACTTCCACGTAACCATTATACAGCTCCTGGCAACCGCCAAGGGGACCTTCACAAACTGAATTTGATAGTTGGACAGTCTAAAACTCACATTTCCAATATCTCCCAAAAGGCACAACTCTGGATCTTGTGGAAAATACACTTTTGTAATTTTTTTTAATGTCCCCCAGTTTTTCCCAGAAGGGTCTCACCTTTGTACATAGCCAGGTGGAGTGGACAAAGGTTCCAATCTCCATTCCATACTTGAAGCACATTTCTGAAATTTTCAGCTTGGATTTATGTAATTTTTGAGGTATAGCTGGTGCAAAATGTTATATTTCATCAACTTGTATGACTCCATCACACTGTCCCAGACATAGGACTTGCCACTCCTCTTCATTCATTGCTGTGCCCAGGTCAGACTCCCATCTCTCCCTTGACCTGTGTAAACCTGGTTTCAGGCCCTCACTTTAGAATAAATTTACACACATTCCCTTATTGAATTAGAATCTCCACATTTCTAGAGCAAGGCAGGGTCATAGATGGTCCTAATTTTTCCTTAAAAAAGATCTTATTTGTAGATAGCAGAAGAATGTTCTATTAGGCAAACTATATTTGTTTCTCAACTGCTAGAATGACATGAGCTGCCTTTGTCCATAACACATCCCCTTCTGGCATCTGGTGTCCAGGATCTTATTACGCAGAGTCAAGGGTATCAACTTGTTCTGGGTCAAAGGTGTTTTAGGAGATATCCCCACCTTACATCCAATACATTGTTTTATTTTTTGCCATATATGAAAAATATGATTTAGTATGGGGTTATCTATTTTCTTGAAAATAATTTGGTGTCCCATTTATATACAAATTCTTCTGCCATTTTTTCATCTATTGCAATTTGTGCCTCGGAGAGGGGATGCCCACCCCCACCCCCCTAAGAGTGAGGCAATAAACCTTGCCTGGGCTGCCCAATATTTTTTTTTAAATCTGCTCATTTAACATCGCTGCCCCCCAAATTGCGATCCAATGTCAACTTTCCCATGGAGATTCTAGCCACCTTACCATTCCACAGGAACCTTCTGACACATTCGCCAAGCTTCTAAAAAAACCCCACGGCAATGAAATGGGTAACAATTGTAAAAGATACTGGAGTATTGGCATCGCCTTCAATCTGATACAGTTAACTCTGCCCACCAGTGTCATGGGCAGAGTCCTCTATCTATCAACCTTCTGAAGCAAAGGGAGATAATTAAGTTTGTATGTTATGTAAAGATTTATCTATTTTTACCCCCAAATACTTAATGCCTTCCTATGGCCATTTGAATTGACCCCCCCCCCCCCCCCCCGTTGATATTGGTTATAATCTCCATTTGTCAAATGCATAATTTCATTTTTATCCAGATTAACCGGATACCCTGCGGTCTTCCCATAATTTTTCAGTGGAGTCTTCAGCCTGGCCAACAACTCCCAGGGCTTGTCAAATACACTAACACATCATCAACAAAAAGGTTTATTTTGTGTTTCATCTGGCCCACAGTGAACCCCTTTATGACTGGCTTCCGCCAGCAGCTTAATTGCCAGTACGAACAGCACTGAAGACAATGGACAGCCTTGCCTACTGGACCTACTCACTGGAGGCATCTGTCTATTTGTAATAATTTTTGCTTGGGGTTTATGATATAGAGTCTTTACCCAATTAATAAATGTTTGATCCAATCCAAATTTCTCCTGTACCTTGAACAAAAAGTCCCACTCTAGTCTGTCAAAAGCCTTCTCTGCATCCAGAGATATAGCCATTCCTGGATCCACCAGGAATAAGATCTGACTGCCAGATACACTATATTAAGCAGTCTAGCAATATTGTTTGCTGACTGCCTCCTGTCTACAAATCCGGCTTGATCTGGATTTGCTCATTTTGGCAGATACTTTGCCAACCTGTTAGCCAATGCTTTTGCAATGATTTTATAATCTCTATTTAATAACGAGATGGTTCTATACAAGGCCTTTTTTAGGTATCACTGTGATGATTGTTGTGGAGAAGGACTCTGGGACGGTATGTGTCTCCGCCACTGATCCACCATCCTAATAAAAAGAGGCATTAGCAGATCTTTAAACTCTTTATAAAATTCAGCGGAAAACCATCCTCTCCCAGTGATCTGTTAGTTTGTAAAGAGTCCAGGGTCTCCGTAGTCCCGCACTGGCCGCCCCAGCCCTGTAGTCCCGCGCTGGCCACTCCATCCTCTTAGTCCTGCGCCGGCCGCCCCAACCTCGTAGTCCCGCGCCGGGGGACTGTCAGGTAGTGGGGAGTTGGGTCACCAGCTGACTGTCATCAGCTTGTCCCCTACTTGACACCTGAAAGCTCAGGTGCAGCGGGGGATTCTCCGAGCCGGAGAATATACCTACAGGAGAAGGGTTAGGTAAGTGCTCCTCCTGGCCGGGTTCTCCACTTTCAGGTTGCCTCCCAACAGGTGCATTGGGGTAGAATAGGCAGCTTTACAATCGGGTATTCTGACCACCTGAAAGCGGCTAGTGAGAACTATTGAAAGGTTTATGATATTTACATGCTTGAATAAGTACCAAAACAAATACAAATTTTCTGGGATTTAGATCCATTGAGGGCAAAGATGGAGCAATATATTAGCTCTCATTTGTGAGGTATTTCTACATATTAAAAACCCCAGTATCCAGCACTTATAGGGATTGGTAGATGCCGGGTAAGTTTGCTTGAGACTTACTCTTATAGCGCCTAATTAAGTATACAATATTTATTTCAATCTATTCCATATTTACTTGATAACATTTTTTTTTGAGATTTGAATAAAATGGTTAGGGAGTTTCTATGGAGTAGTAAATTTTCAAGAGTAGCCTTGAATAAATTAACTTGGAAATATGACCTAGGGGGACTACATTTACCACACTTTTGAAATTATTATGAAGCAACCCAACTTAAATTTATTAGTTCATTGATGGATTTGGAACGGTCCCCTAGTTGGGCTAAAATTGAGATGGCAAATATTTTTGAATTTGAAATACATCAATTTTTGTTTAGATGGAATGTAAAATTTGTTACAGCAACATAATGTGCCTATATTAAAACATTTAATGAAGCTATGGACAAAGAAAAGGAAAATGATAGGTTCTAGTGGTGAATTGTCGGTCTTGACTCCGTTGTATAATAATCAACTTATTTCTTTCTCAATACATAATAAAAGTTTATTATATTGGAGATTTAAAGGTGTGGAAAATTTGTGAGATTGTTTTAAAGAAGGTAAATTTTTATCTTTTGCTCAGATGAGGGACAGTTATGGTATTGATAAGAATTCTTTGTTTCTTTATTATCAAATTCGATCTTTGGTAAAGCATGTGTTTGGTAGAGATATGATTTTACCTGAAATGACTAAATTTGAGACTTTTCTTATGAAGGTACCAGAGAAGGGTTATATTTCAGTTATGTATCAAATATTACAGGATGGTATGGATAAAAAGGGTTGGGATAAATCTAAAGGTAAATGGGAAGCGGAAATTGGTTTTATTTTTTCCGAGGATGATTGGTCAGATATTTGTTATGATAGTGTAACTAAACTGATAAATGCATGTTACGTGATGATTAATTATAATCTTTTACATCAAGTATACTTAAGACCTGAAAAGCTAAAAAAAAAAATATGGTTTTCATGAATCAGATGTGTTTTAGATGTGGTAACGCTGTTGGAACTTTTTTTCACGCAGTTTGGTCATGTACATATATACAATCTTTTTGGAAGAAAGTACAATTGTTTCTGGAATACCTGTATAAGATTAAAATACCTTTAGATCCAACAGTATTTTTATTGGGTAGTTTGCAACCTCTGAAAGGTCTGGGATTAGATAAATTTCAACTTGCTTTTGTATATTTAGCATTATTTGTAGCAAAAAAATGTATTGCTAGCATGTGGAAAGATACAAATATGATTGATATTAATAGATGGCATAATGAGATGAAATATTGCTTAATAATGGAAAAAAATCACTTATGTTTCACGTGATAATTATAGTTTTTTTATTAACAAGTGGTTGTTATATTCAGAATATTTACATTTTGATTTACATTGATTAGATCTTAATATGTATGCTTAATTTTTCTTTATTTTTTTTTCTCTCTTTATGGCTCTCCTTAGGAGAGTTGGCTGAAAGGGGGGGGGGTCTCTTTTTTGTATATATAAAATATATCGTTCATGTTTAGTTTATTGTTATATATGTTACTTATTATCTGTATTTTGAACGAATAAATAAAGTTAAAAAAAATGCCTTACTAATACACCTGCATTAAGAATAAAGAGTTTAAAAGACAAAAACATTCAACCATCTCTAGTACTATTTTTAACGTCATCTCTGGTCATCTCCCTCCCATGGCCTCCAACCTCATTGTTTCCACCCAGACAGACAAAAATACTATCCTGTACTTAAACTGAACAAACTTCACGTATGAATATATAAACCTTAAAGCATTTTACTTTATTTTCAAACACTTTCTTTGAAAATATTTAATCATTGCTACATCTACAGGTTCCTCCCCCTCCAGGGAGCTGCCCAAAAGCCGAATAATGGCATTATAAATAATTAATACTCCCTTCCTGAAGATTACGAATAAAGCCTCTGACTGGGACGACTCTTAATAAGCAGGGATGAGGAGTCACTTAAAGCCCCTTCAATCCTAAAATTGTGCCCTACCATGGGAAATAATTTTGCCATATCTACTTTGTCTAGGGCTTTCAACATTCAAAATGCTTTTGAAGTCACTGTTCTTGTATCCTATTCCTCTGGATATGAATGCAAATATTTCATTTTCCTTCTTCACCATAGAGTATCCTGTATGAGGACTCCCAAGTCCCTTTGCACCTCCAAATTTTGAATTTTCTCCCCATCCAAATAATAGTCTGCCCTTTTATTCTTTCTACCAAAGTGCATGACCGTACATTTTCCAACATTCTATTTCATTTGCCATTCCTTTGCCCATTATCCTAATCTACCAAATCTCTCTGCAGCTTCTCAGTGTCCTGATCACTACTTGCTCTTCCACCTATAAGGCACGAACAAACTAATAAACAACGCAAAATGATAAAAGAGATGAATGGCCAATTTCTGTTCCATACATCAAGCTGGATATTATAATTTACAATTTTAATACTGTTTATCCCCTTTATTGTTTAATAATTGAAATGCTCTGACAACAGCTTCTGGGGTGTGGGTGCAAGAGGGGGCTGTGAGAAGTGAGAGATGTTTCTGAACATCCCCAAGAGTACCGCAAGTACTTTCTACACTAGCTGTAATATTTCAATTTGTACCCCCTTTCTGAATGCAAGAACATTTAGAAATAGGAGCCATTCAATAAGACAAAATTCCACCCATCTACCTTTTCCCCCATAACCTTTAATTCCCCTACTATGCAAAAATCAACCTGTGTCTTAAATATATTTAATGAGGTAGACTCTATTTCTTTCTCAGGCAAAAAATTCCACAGATTCACTATTCTCTGGGCAAAGCAACTCCTCACCTCTGTCCTAAATTTGCACTCCCGAATCTTGAGACCATGTCCCCTAATTCTAGTCTCATTTACCAGTTCCCTGCCTCTGTTGCACCTATCCCTTTCCTAAGTTTATGTTCCTATAAAATCCATTTTCATTCTTCCAGCGAGAATAGCACCAGGTGACTCACTCTCTCCTCATAGCCTAAATGTCTCGTGTGGAACCAACCTGGTGAACCCAGCACCCCCAACCACCACACCACCTCAAAAGCCAGCATATTTCTTGAATGAAGAGACCAGGGCTTCCTTAGTACACTGGACAATTGCAGCAGAACTTCCATGCTCTCAAATTGAATTTCATTTGTTTCTGATTACCTGTTGCATCTTCAAATCAACCATTCATACACAAGCTCTCCCAAGTTTCATTACGAAACAGTATGTTGCAATCTTTCACTATTTAAATAATCAAATCTTCTATTTGTCCTTCCAAAGTAAATGACCTCACACTTACCAACATTATATTCCATCTGCTACACTCTTGCTACTCTCCTAACCAACATCTCTCTGCTCTCACTGCTCTCTCTACAATTTGCTTTTCCATTTCACTTAGTGAATCAACAACAAAAATATGGTACACTCAAACACCTCTACGAAATCATTAATGACATTGTGAACAGTTGCAGGCAGCACTGACCCCTGTGGCATTCCACTCACCACTAATTTATAAACCCATTATTCCAACTCTGTTTTCCATTGGTTAATCAGTTATTTACCCATTCCATTCCATTAACCCCAACTCTACTCATCTTTACCTTAGGGATGCATTTTATGGACACTTCATATATCTACACAATGCTTTAAACAAATTAAACACTGTAAAGGTTAAAACCTTATGTTTTTTTTAAACTCTTAGTTAATTATGTGCCTGTCTCTTTAAGAGTGCATTGTTTGTAGTGTTACCATAGTGACTATGACGTAATATGTCATAATATCTGCCCAGACTAATGACTTATTCATTATTCTTCAGCATGTGAAGGAAGCGTGTGCAGGAGAAATTTTTCTTTGAATCTCTAAATATCATTATGTATCTCATAAAAGTTTGAGTTTCTTTATATGTTTTATATCTCTATTATACAGTAAATGCTTTGTATTCATTGTTATGAAAGTCTTAATGCAAAGCTATACAAAATGTTTATCCATTTTATCAACGAATTAAAGCTACATAAAGTAACAGCCACAGAGTTTGATTTATTGGATTAAAGAGATCGAGATAGGTAAACTGGTTGACCGTTTTGAGTTTTGTGTGCCCGATGGAGATGTGGGGGAGCTGGTAATCATGGTGGGGAGCTCACTGATGGAGGACCTCAGTTTTCTTCAGGCTGACTTCCAGGCCAAACATTTTAGCAGTTTCCGCAAAACAGGACGTCAAGCGCTGAAGAGCTGGATCTGAATGGGTAACTAAAGCGGCATCGTCTGCAAAGAGTAGTTCACGGACAAGTTGCTCTTGTGTCTTGGTTTGAGCTTGCAGGCACCTCAGATTGAAGAGACTGCCATCCGTGCAGTACCGGATGTAAACAGCGTCTTCACTGTTGAGGTCTTTCATGACAACCAGATAGACAACAGACTCGCCAAGGCAAATAGCGCCTTTGGAAGACTACACAAAAGAGTCTGGAAAAACAACCAACTGAAAAACCTTACAAAGATTAGCGTATACAGAGCCGTTGTCATACCCACACTCCTGTTTGGCTCCGAATCATGGGTCCTCTACCGGCATCACCTACGGCTCCTAGAACGCTTCCACCAGCGTTGTCTCCGTTCCATCCTCAACATTCATTGGAGCGACTTCATCTCCAACATCGAAGTACACGAGATGGCAGAGGCCGACAGCATCGAATCCACGCTGCTGAAGATCAAACTGCGCTGGGTAGGTCACGTCTCCAGAATGGAGGACCATCGCCTTCCCAAGATCGTGTTATATGGCGAGCTCTCCACTGGCCACCGAGATAGAGGTGCACCAAAGAAGAGGTACAAGGACTGCCTAAAGAAATCTCTTGGTGCCTGCCACATTGACCATGCAGTATGATATCGCCTCAAACCGTGCATCTCGGCGCCTCACAGTTCGGCGGGCAGCAACCTCCTTTGAAGAAGACTGCAGAGCCCACCTCACTGACATAAGACAAAGGAGGAAAAACCCAACACCCAACCCCAACCAACCAATTTTCCCTTGCAACCGCTGCAACCGTGTCTGCCTGTCCCGCATTAGACTTGTCAGCCACAAACGAGCCTGCAGCTGACGTGGACATTACTCCTCCATAAATCTTCGTCCGTGAAGCCAAGCAAAGAAAAGAAAGAGATCGAAATTTGGAATATTGTAGCTCATTATACTTTGAAATTAGGATATATTAGAATAAGGAAAGTGTCATCAAAAAACACTTCCACTGGATCATCTTCTCATATTCTACATTTAAGCATCTGCAAATTGCCTGCTCTCACTGCTGAACATTTTAGCACTGCTACCAATCTGTCAAAACCATACTGCATGGGATGCCACAATGGTAGGATGAATAGAAATGTTTCTCCTCGTCCTAACCACCCATATTAACCCTTAATTTCTGCTGCTATCTGTGTGGAGTGCATACAGTCTCCCTGTGCCTTTGTGAGCTTCCTTTGGGTGCTCAATGTTCTTTCCACATCTGCAAGTCAGCCAGTCAATTGGCCACTGCAAATTGCCTATAATATAATTAAGTCCATAATATTCAAGATAGATTTGGGAAACTGAACAGAATGTTTCATTCCTTATAACTCACTGTTAAGATTTTTGATAACTTTTTTTCCAACACTCAACCTCTCAGCACATTTTACATAGGAAATATTCGGATCTAACTTTCTCGATCTAAAATGAATTCTACCCATTCTTGCTAAATTTTGTTGACAAAATTGATCAAAGATGCTATATAACTTATTGCTTCCATTTACATCAAAATGCAACATAAAACTTTAGATAAATGGGACTCACTTCCTAACAGTAAAAAGTTGCAGCCACAACAATCATGGACAAGCATGTTGTTCTATGCCAATTTGTGTACATATTTATTGCTTCAATTGGTAATTCCAAACTAAGTTCTAAGGTAATCGGCTGCTCCAATTCCAGACACTCTTAATTCTGTTCCGCCTCATGAGTTAGATTGTTTGTGTGGCAGTGCACATATTCGTGGCGAACTGGCCCCTCATGTACCGTCGCACCGGCGGGGCAGCTGGGAGAAGATGGCACCGTCGGGGGACCTTCTTGTCGCGTGGTTTGAATGGAGCATGTGTCTCAGGGAAGTGTGATGACATCACTGCCCATGTGGGAGCGGAGCTCACGCTGCCCTTAAAGGGGTACATGTGAGTTTTGAATTAAACGGTCATTAAACCCCCCAATGTGGTGTTTGTGAGTCTCATTCCTCGTAGCTACCGCTACATTGGTGACCCCGACGAGTCCAGACATTTTTCTGGCCTCTCACTATGGATTCCTCTGAGATCAATGCAGTCGCGGTGAAACTGCCCCCCTTCTGGATATATCCTCCATATATTTGGTTTGGGCAGGCGGAAGCGAAGTTTCACCTCTGACACATTTCATCAGACGCCACGATGTTTTACCATGTTGTGACCGTACTCGACGAAGAGACCGCAGCCAGGGTGGACAACCTTTTACAACCCGCCGAAAGATGGTAAATATCCCATCCTCAAGAACCTCCTCCTCGGGACCTTCAGCCTCTCCCCGCAGCAGCGCACCTCCAGGCTTCTACACCTAGATGGGTGAGAAGACAGAACCCCGTCTGCCCTGATGGACGAGATGCTGGCGTTAGCAGAGAACCACAAACCGTGTTTCCTGCTCTGGCAAATTTTCCTCAAGCAAATACCCGAAATCATACAGCTCCTGCTGGCAGATGAGGACTTCTCCGACCCATGGTGAGTTGTGGCCCGTGCAGATGTCCTCTGGCGGACCAAGCAGGAGAATGAAGACGCCCTCAGCCAGGTCACCCGCCCAGGGCCCAGTCGGCCGCAAGCGCCCCGCAAGCACAAGCTGAAGGAGCACCACCCCACCTGGTGTTTCTACCATCAGCGCTGGGGGGCTCAAGCCCACAAGTGCAGGAAGCCCTGTACCTTTCAGGGAAACAGCTTGGCCAGCCGCCGTTAATGGCTCCGGCGGCTGGCCATGTGAACAGCCTCTTCCACGTGACCGACAAGTCCACTGGCCAATGGTTCCTAGTAGATACAGGAGCTGAGCGTGCTCCCCCCTACAGCCCTCGAGACCTGCACCCGAGCACGGGGCCTTATGGGCAGCCAACGGATCCTCCATCAGGACCTTCGGCACTCACAGAGCACAGATCCAGATTGGAATGGACAAGTTCCGCTGGAAGTTTGTGTCGGCCTCTGTGGGCACGGCACTGTTGGGGGCCGACTTCCTCCGGGCGCACAGTCTGTTCGTGGACGTCAAGGGCAAGCGATTGGTTAACGCCTGCCCTTTAAATCCGTCCGCCTCGACGCCACAGACGCATGCAACCCGGAGATTGCTGCCATCAGCGCCCCCAAGGACGAGTACTCCAGTATCCTCGATGAGTTCCCCTCCACCCTGCAGCCACAGTTCATTGCTGCCATGCCCCAACATGGAGTCTATCATCACATCTCAACCCAGGGCCCCCCTCTTCATGCCAAAGCCAGGTAATTACCCCCAGAAAAGCTACAGCGGCCAAAGAAGAATTCTCCTGACTGCAGGAACTGGGAATTGTCTATAGATCTAATAGGCCCTGGGGCTCCCCCCTCCACATGGTCCCCAAGACTTCCGGGGGTTGGCATCCTTGTGGGGATTACCGTCACCTTAACGATGCGACCACGTCGGACCGATATCCCATCCCGCACATTCAGGACTTCTCGGCAAACTTGCATGGCACCCAGGTGTTCTTAAAGGTCGACCTGGTACGGGGCTACCATCAAATCCTGGTCCACCCTAATAACATCGGTAAGACCAAAATTGTCACCCCATTCAGCCTTTTTGAGTTCTTATGGATGCCTTTCGTGCTAAAGAACGCAGCCCAAACTTTCCATCACCTGATGGACATGGTGGGCAGAGACTTGGACTTTGTGTTCATCTATCTCGATGACATCCTCATTGCCAGTCGAGACCACGACGACCACAAGGTCTATCTCTGTGCACTGTTTGCCCATCTGGCAGAGTTCGGCCTCAGTGCAGTTCGACAAGCAGTCCCTGCAGTTCCTGGGCCGTACCATCTTGGTGGCCGGAGCTGCCACAGCACCAGAGAAGGTTGCAGCTGTGCGCCAGTTTCCGAAGCCCACCACCCTCAAGGGCCTACAGGAGTTCGTCAACATGGTGAACTTCTACCACTGGGTCATTCCCGGGGAGGCCCGCATCATACGACCATTATTTGCGCTGATCGCCGCGAAGGACAAAGTCCCGGTATGGACAGAAGAGGCGGTGCGTGCTTTCGCTGCAATTAAAGACATTCTAATGAGCACCACTCTATTAACTCACCCATGGCCGGATGCTCACATCGCGGTCTCAGTGCACGCATTGGCTAGGGCTGTTGGGAGCGTTCTGAAGCAATGGGTCAACAGCCAGTAGCACCCGCTAGCTTTTTTCAGCAGGCACCTCCGCCCCCCGGAACTAAAGTACAGCGCCTTCAACAGGGAGCTCCTGGCCCTGTACCTGGCCATCAGACATTGCTGATATTTCCTGGATGGCAGGCCATTCACCGTGTTCACTGACCACAAACCGTTCACTCAGAACCTCGCTATGGCAAAGGAACCCGATCGGCTTGCCAGCAGTGACACCTATCCAATGTGTCGGAGTTTACCACCAGCATCCGGCAACATGCAGGTAAAGACAATGTTGTGGCAGATGCACTTTCATGACTCGCCATGCACAGCCTCACCCCCGGCCTGAACTATGCCCAGCTAGCGCAGGCACAGATGGAGGACGCGGAAACACAAGCCCTCTGCAACACCATTACAGGCCTCCAACTTTGGGACCAACAGTTGCCGGACAGCCCAGGCACGCTGCTCTGCGACATTTCCACCGGCTCGCTGCGCCCTGTAGTCCCGCCACAGTAGACCATGGTCCATGACTTGGCCTACCCCTAGGTCAAGACATCGGTTCGGATGGTGGCAGAGAGTTATTTATGGCATGGGCTCAAGAAACAAGTAGCCCAGATGGCGAGGAGCTGCACGCAGTGCCAGACCTTCAAAGTCCTCTGTCATACAAAAGTCCCGATACAACAGTTCGACTCTGCGGCCAAGAGATTCCAACATATACATGTAGACATTGTGGGCCCCCTGCTGATGTCCAGGGACACCTGGTACTTGTTGACCGTGATCGACCGAGCGACAAGGTGGCTGGAAGCCATTTCGCTGAAAGGCATTTCTGCTGAGACGTGCGCCAGGAACCTACTCGCTCATTGGATCGCCAGGGTCGGAGTCCCGGCGCATGTAACGAGTGACAGAGGTGCCCAATTCACGTCTGCCCTCTGGGCACAAGTGGCGAGCCTTTTGGGGGTCAAGCTCCACCACATCACTGCATATCACCCTCAAGCCAACAGCCAAGTGGAGCGATTCCACCGACACCTCAAGTCGGCCCTCATGGCTTACCTCACCTGCCCCGGTTGGGCGGATGAGTTGCCCTGAGTTCTGCTCAGCATTAGGGCGGCCCCGAAGGAGGATCTGCAGGTATCATCTGCGGAGTTGGTTTACGCCGGGCCATTGTCGCTACCCGGAGAGTTTTTCAGCCCGGACACAGACTCAGCAGCCGACAATCAGACTTTATTAGCAGACCTTCCCAGTATCATCTACTGTTCTCAGGAGCTTAAAAGTCTCACCAAAACTGGTCTTGGTCTCTGATTGCCGGCTCTTCTGCGTCTGAGTTTTCAGTGAGCTCTCTTGATATGCAGGCTTTTCCAAATTTGTCATCCCAATACTCGCTTCACTATCCCCATCTCCGTACCACCACGGCAGCCAACCGCCCCCTTTGCCCAAGGAACTGGATGCAGCTGAGTATGTTTTCATCCGACGCAGTTCACACACCGCGCCCCTACAGAGTCCTGCAACGATCGGATAAGACTTTCACTTTGGACATTGGGAGCAAAGGAGAACTGTTCACGATCGATTGCCTCAAGGCTGCGCATCTGGACCTCAGTCAGCTGGTTCAGACGACCCAAGCTAAGCGCCAAGGCCGGCCATCCAAGCAGCGGGATGTGTAAGCCGGTTCTGAGCAGGGGGGGGGGGGGGGGGGGAGTCGTGTGGCGGCACACATACCCGTGGCCAACCGGCCCCACTTGTTCCGCCGCACCGGCGGGGCAGCCGCGAGAAGATGGCGCCACCGGGGGACCTTCTTGCTGCATGGTTTGAATGGCTTGCGTGCTCCATAAAGGGGTGCACATGAGTTTTGAATTAAACGGTTGTTGAAGCCCCCAATGTGGTGGTTGTGAGTCTCATTCCTCGTAGCTACCGTTACAGTTGAATGTTTTCTTAAAGCTCACCTTCAACTAACATTAATCACTTCCTTAAAAGATTGTTTGACTAGCCTCATCTACCCATTATAAATCCATGTTTTATTACTTCTGACAAAATTCAAACATTCCATCCCAAAATAAATGAAATTTGTAAGTTTCCCTCAAGGTGACACACAACAAATACAATAAGTACAACATTAATCTGTGTCTCCTTTTGAAATAATGGTCAGGCACTGGCAATTTTCCAATCTGGAGCACAAATGCAGAATCAAGAATGCTTAGGAAATTCACAATGATAAATTCCTCAAGCACTTATTTTAATAACACAGGGTGTGGAGATCACCAGGAGGGAATATTTCACAATTATTAAGTCTTTGTTTTACGGAGAGTGGCCATGCAAAAGATTTAGACAGATGTGTTTTGGTTGAGCTCTCCACGAAGAGTACTAAATAGATGGTCAAAACTTGAAAATGAAGATTATTTTGATCAAAAATTAGCACGAAGAAGCCAAGGCGGCCGAGAACAAAGATTAAAGAAATTCCTACTTGACCGGGAATATTGGGTAAAAGTCCAAAAGGAGTGGCAAAAATGGTGACAGGCCCAGCAGAACCAGGTAAAACTGGGATGTCTGGTCAAGAATTGAGCATCACACTGGAAAAAATCGAGAATTTGAGTGACCAATTCATAAGTGTTGAAACAATGAAGAGAAATAGGAGAGAAAAAAAAGACTGAAATAACAGAGATTGTTGAAGACCTGATAGAGAGAATGGGTCGAGCAGAGATTGAATTGATGAAAACATGAAAAACTTGAGGCTTTGCAAAAATAAAAAAAGCCAAAGAATGGGAGTCAGATGAAAGTGACCATTTGGAGAACTTAAATCAA
Organism: Narcine bancroftii; assembly: GCF_036971445.1. Classification (NCBI taxonomy): domain Eukaryota; kingdom Metazoa; phylum Chordata; class Chondrichthyes; order Torpediniformes; family Narcinidae; genus Narcine; species Narcine bancroftii. The sequence goes on from NC_091475.1 coordinate 85,104,523, forward strand.
CAGAATATTGTCTGAATTATTGGACTAAAGGAAGGAATTGAGGATAGAGATCCGGTGAACCTTTTTCAAAAAATGGATCCCACAAGTATTGGGATGACAAATTTGGAAAAGCTTGTATATCAAGAGAGCTCACTGAAAACTCAGACCCAGAAGAGCCGGCAATCAGAGACCAAGACCAGTTTTGGTGAGACTTTTAAGCTCCTGAGAACAGTAGATGATATTGGGAGCAGCACATGATTAGTCTCAGCAGAATAATGGCCCTACCGAGGTTGATCATGAAAAGGTACCATTTTTTTCAAGACTTTAGCTTGACCTTGATGAAACAAAGAAAATAATTTGAAGCTGTGAAGACAACTATGTGCTAAAAACTTGAAATACTCAATGATATACCCCACAACTTTGAGGGTCATAGTAGTGGAAGGGAACCAATGATTTTTCAAGACCAAGAACAAGGTGCAAGATTTTCTGCAAAGCTTCTAAAAAAAAAGTTCCAGTTGTCGAAGGAGAATATTGTGAAAATAATTATATTGGAACAAAGTAAAAGTAGTAAAAAGTTTTTTTTTTAAATTTTTGTTAAACCATCTTGTATTTTGTTGTTTTAAAGTAAAATGTATAGAAATGCTCACAGAGGGCTCAGTAAAAGAAAAAATCTGGGTAAAGTGGTCGCAGGTGGAGATTCCAGTCTAAGGGGGAAAATGGCAACGGGAAAGGAGTAGCAAAAAAAGACGGCGCTAAAGGGAGGTGTTCTTTTTCCTCGAGATATTCCATGGGGTTTCGGGGCTGCTTATACGTTACCATCGAGGCAGGAACATTGTTCATTTTTCTTAAAGGGGGAAGGATAATTTTATTATCGAAAGAGCCAAAGGGTCTTTACTGTTTAAAAACACCCATTGTTTTAAAGAACATGGATATAACATTAAAATATTAGTTTTAATGTTAATGGAATTAATGGGTGGATGAAGAGAAAATGGGTCTTGGCATACCTTAAAAAAAATTAAAGTTAGATATAGTCTTTTTACAAGAAACACATCTTGATAAATTGGAACATGCAAAATTAAAGAGAGGAAAGGTGGGGAAAGTAATATCATCTTCATTTAGATCAAAAGCAAGAGGTGTAGTAATTTTAATTAATAAAAATATACCAATAATAAATAGAAGGGTCATTAACCGATCAAGCTAGAAGATTTGTAATGAAACACTGCAAAATTTATGCAGAATCATGGATGTTTATGAACATTTATGCCACAAATTATGATGATGAAGTCTTTTTGAAGGATATCTTTTTAAAAACCACAGGGGGAAGACAAATATATTGATTGGAGATTTCATTTTTTGTTTAGATCCAATATTGAACAAATCAGCGAGAACAGTGTGATGGATTATGTTATATTTTATATTGTATATAGATAGGTTTCAAAAGGAGATAAATTGTGGCAGGTTTTTTTTAGCGTTGGTCACATACAAACACTTCAAAACAGATCTCATTTAAAATGCCAGAGCTGTGCTCTAGCCAGACAGTCCAGGTGCCGGGTGCCTTTACAAAAACTTTGAAGAATGCCGATGAGTAGGTGTTAATTGGACATGCCATGCAGTAATAGATTATTGTTTCAGAAAGCAATAGATGAATGAACTCCTGGAGCTGCAGTCTGTCTGAGTGAAGGTGGCTGTTCTAAGAGGGTCATGTGGTTTTCTCTGAGTGTGGGAGAGAGAAAGAGAGAGAGAGAGAGAGAGAATTCAGTTTTACAGTCAGCAGCAGCAGCTGGGACTGGAACAGGACAAGCTGGCAAGCTTGTGGAAAACCCCACTTTGAAGACAGGTTGTGAGTTCTTAGTTCAGCCTGGTCAAAGCCAGCCTTGTGGTCTATACAAGAGGAGAGGACTGGCCACATAATGTTTCACTTGAAACAAGGGAAACAAAAAGGGAACTCTGTGGTGACCTGAAAGAAAGAGGTTATCGTCTGGAGAAATATGAAGGGGCAAATTTTGTCAGCAAGACACTGAAGTGGCTGATGGAAGTAAATCAGCTGTGGCTGTCCTGGAACAACAAATTTCTCTCTGAAAACAGAGAAGAACCTTCCTGAGTGGTAGCCATTTACCTTCCAAACGCCAAAGCCTGGTGAACTTTATAAATGTTAAATTCTGTGCACAGTATAAGAATTTCCTGCAACCAGTGAACTTGGAAGAGTGAGAAGTGAGATTGGATCATCTTTTACAAGGGAAGAAATAGAGAAAGCTTTGAATATTTTACAAGCTAACAAGTCCCTGGGGGAAGTCGGGTTCCCTCTTGAGTTCTTTAGACAATTTAAAGATTTGCTGATGTCTTTTTAGACCAGCCGATGGAGACCCAAACCATCCCAGAAACCTTTCCATCTGTTATAATTACGGTACTGCTGAAAAAAGGTAGAGAACCATTAAAAACTTCATCATACACACCTATATCACTCCTGAATGCAGATTGTAAAATTCTAGTAAAGGCACACCAATACTGGGTGAGTATTTACCAAAATTAATGCATCCAGATCAGGTGGAATTTGTTAAAGGAAAGCACTCTTAAAATTTTCTGTAGATTATTCCATATAATACATGTGGCAAAATCAAGGTTCAATCCAAACTTAACTATTACTTCAGAGACAGAGAAGGCAGTCAACCGACTAGAATGGCCTTTCTTATATAAAATGTTGGAAAAATTTGGTGTAGGTAAAAAAAAATATAAATTGGATGAAAACTCTATCATAAGCCACAAGCTAAAAATTATGACTAATAACCAAATGTCATCTATTTTTCCCTTGAGTAGTGTTAGGTCTGCTTTGTTCATGAATGAGTGAGACAAACACCAGACTGAGTCGAAATCAGGGTTCTTTGTTCTTTATTACCGGATTGTAACACTTGCGACTAACAATGTTAGTCGGAGAATGCATTCTGCCGTTATCAGCAAAATGGTGATTTTTTATACCCTTGGATACATGCTTAGAACATCATCATATCATTACTTGTCCAATGACTAAAACTGTTGCTATCCTTTCCCTGCTAGCTTCCTGCCTCTCAATCCATCAATGTCTCTCTTATCTTGTAAGTACAAGGATGCATTCACATCTTGTTACAGCCCTGTACAGGGTAACTCCTTACACATTCCCATCTCATGATGTTTTACCTTACAGTAGATAGGGGTGTCTAGCACTATTCATACTCGACACTGAACCTCTGGCAGAGATTATAAGAGGAGATCTGGATATTAAAAGCCTCAAAGTTGGACAGAAAGAATATAAAATTAGTTTATTTGCTGATGATAGGATATGTACGACCCAGATGAATCACTGATAAGATTACAAACAATATTAGAAAAAAATATGGAAAAATATTGGGATACAAATATGGATAAAAGTGAGATAATGCCATTGCAAAATTATGATTATGAAGGATACCAAAAAGATATTAGATTTAAATGGAAGATGGAATTAAATACTTAGGAATAAAGATAGGCAATAATTTATAGAATTTATGCAAGCTTAATGACGCTCCTCTATTCGAAAAAAATCATGCACACAATAAAATGTTAGTTAGTACAATAGGCAATGATTGAAAGAGATACTGTAGTCTTGGCATTACCTTTATTTTTATACAATGTACCTTTCGTATTAATGCAATCAGCAGATCTTTCCATTTCTGTAAATCTTTCTCTATTTTTTTTCTAATTTCTGACTATCCATCCCATAGCATGATGATGGTTCCTTTCTGAGGGAGGAGTGGGTTATCCTATCAAACCCCATAAACTGACTGAAAGGAACTATCATCATGTTATGGGATGGATAGCCAGAAATTAGAGAAAGATTTTCAGAAATGGAAAGATCTACTGATTACATTTTTAAGAAAGATAAATTGTATAAAAATGAAGGTAATGCCAAGACTACAGTATCTCTTTCAATCATTGCCTATTGTACTAACTAACATTTTATTTAAATTATTACATAGTTGCACAAGGCTATTCCTATGGAATATCACTGGAATTGCACTGGAAAAATTAACAAGGGACTATAAGCTGGGAGACTTAGACTCAGATTTTTAAGAAGTATTATCTATCAACACAAGCAAGATTCTTTCTTTGAAAGAAAACAGTTCCCCCTTCATGGATTTGAATGGGACTGAATTCAGTAAAAGAGGAGACAATGAAAGACTTTATTTACAAGTTGAATGTTAAGTCAATAACAAAAAAAATGGACAATTCTATATTAATTAACATGATTAGAATATTGCAAGAAATAAATGAAAATATCGGGAAAAAACATCACTTAGAATACCATTATTTTAAAATGTACTACTCCCTAATAATCTGGGTAACAAAATATTGAATTCATGGTATGACAAAGGAATAAGATATGTTGATGATTGCTATATGGAAGGATCTCATGTCTTTTGAACAATTATGAAGTAAGTATGAAGTAGTTAACGGGGCATTCATTTGCTTTCTCCAGTTAAGATCGGTCTTAAGAGAAAGATGGGGACCAAACTTGGCTCCACCTGAAATTAGTGAGATGGAATGAACGATTTGGCTGGGGAACACACCTAAATTTATATCTAAAATGTATTTTGCTTTCCAAAATGAAAGTGCAAAACCAGGTTTACAGAGATCGAGAGAGGGATGGGAGTCGGATTTAAGAGTTGCAATAATGGAAAGATGTTGGTCTGATTGGTGTTTGGATAGTATGACATCAAATTATAAATGCAAGATAGGGATTAGAACAATATAATTTTCTACAGCAATTATACCTCACATCATAGAAACTACATAAAGCAAAATCTGAAATACTAGAGATGTATTTCAAATGTGGAATAAAAATAGGAACGTTTGTACATGTTATGTGGTCATGTGTGAAGGTGAGACCTTTCTGGCAAGATATTACTGAAATACTAACAAGGATAACGAGGGTAGGCTTCGTGGATGACCCGGAGCTTTATCTTTTTGGCAATTTTATTGAAATAAGTAATTAACTAAATTCCAAATTTAATTTGTTAAAATAACTTTAGCTGTGGCTAAGAAATGTGAGTACTTGGAAATCTAACTCCCCTCTACAGATAGCATGATGAAAGACAGAGATCAACAGTTGTATACGAATGGAAAAAAAAAATCAATCTAAAGAACAAATATGACATATTTATAAAAACATGGCAACCATATTTGGACTATATAGGGGTTCAAATATAAATTAAAAAAGTGATAGTATTATAAAAATATAATTGACTTACCCAATGAAGACCTTTTTTTAAAAAACCCAACTGTAATCCCTGATGGTGTACAGATTTATACTGTGAAGTGAGTGAGTGGGTAGGAGAGAAGGGGTTGTGTGTTTAGTTTTGTAGGATAAAAATGGAAAATTTGATATATTTATGGAAAAAATACAAAAATATTCCAAAAAGTTTTTGCTTTTACAGCACATGCTTAGTTCCTCAATTTTATTTTATACTTTCCTTTGTACCCTCAGCAAATAATCCACATCCATTATTAAGACCAATATAAAGTATATGATTATTAGCCCATATTGTTTTCCAAGGGTTTAGATGAAGGGTCTTGAAAACTGACTATCCATTTCTCTCCTAAGTTGCTACCCGAACCTCTGAGCAGTTTTGTTTTTGCTACAAGCCTTTCAATAGTGATTTCCATCTATACTATCACTTTAAAGTCATTAAACAATTACACATTATACAGAAGAATTCTCATTATCCAGCACCTACAAAATTTGAAAAAAAAAAAAAAAATAGTGTAATATTTAATTATGTTAAGTTCACTTTAATCAGTTAAATTTAAATTTGAACTCTGGTTGCTGGCACTTAAATAGCATTGGCTAGCTGTAATGCTAACCATGCCACCATCATAGTTAACCTGGCCTCTCTTAAGTTTACAGATAATGTACCTAATATAAATTAAGATTCTTACTAGGCAGGAATAGGGAGAACACTTAGGAGAGTCGTCCAAGTGACGAGCGGCATCAGCCTGTTTTTCATCCTGGACGCTGCCATTTTATTCAAAAACAACTTTATTCAAATAGCTGTGGGCGGGCAAGAACAGGCGTTCCGCTGGCTGAATGTTTGCCCCCATCTTCACCAAGCGGTTGCGTGTTGCTTCGGAGAACATTTACAATTTTATTTTCCTTTTTCAATATTTCTTTTGGATTTTACAGGAATAGTACACAAGTAAAAGCCATTAATCAAAAGTAATATACAAAAATAATGCACAGAAAAAAGATCGATAAGGAAAAATAAATCTATTATGTATAAATTCTATAATATAACAGTCAAATTGAAAGTGGTAAACACTTTTCAATGGCTAATTGAAAATTTTTTAAAAAATTAGACTATACTACCCCTTCCATTCTGAAGTTATCAAGTACATATAATTTTTACTACCAAAAGTGTTACAACCCAAAGGACCCCAAATCCCAGCAGCAATATTCACCATGACAAATGGTTACTTAAACATAAGTTGTTTTTAATTATCTTTAAACATGAAAACAGAATCAAACTTTAATTTATCTCTATTAACTTAACTAAACCCAACTTAACTCCCTTCTAATTCTAAACGCACGTGTATGTGATGTGTGTATAAACGCAAGAAAAGTTCTTTGGTTCACAATTCAATCTCACTTCTCATTCTTCCAAATTCTCTGGTTGCAGGCAATTCTGAGATTGTGCACAGAATTAAACATATATAAAGTTCACAAGGCTTTGGTGCTCGAAAGGTAAATGTTTACCATTCAGGAAGGTTCTCGTAGGGTTTGCAGAGAGAGATTTGTTGTTCCAGGATTTCCACAACTTTGGTACCACCATTAGTCACCTCAATGTCTTGCTGATGAAATTTGCCTCATCAGGGTTCTCCAGATGATAACCTATTTCTTTCAGGCTACCACAGAGTTCCTTTCTGTTCCACTTATTCCAAGAGAAACATCAGACAGATAGCACTTCCAGCCATCTGCCACTCTGGATCCTTTCTTCAGTTCCACCAAGCTTCCTGGCTTGCAATGTTCAGCTGCTTTCAGTGTCACATACACTAGCTGAGAGAGCTTGTTGTTTCACCTCTTTCTCTCTCTCTCTCTCTCTCTCCCCCTCTCCCACTCAGACTTCTTGAAAGCCCATGTGACTCTCTCACTTGAAAACCACTGACCTTCTCCAGCAAACAATAGGAGTTAGTCTTCTTGGTCAAGCTGTTGCCTTTAGGTAAACAAAACCCAGGTGTGACTTTTTCTGTGCACTCTGTCAAAACCCTTGCAAAGAGCTTTTTAACAGCCAGAGCGTCTCCTCCTTGTTGCTTTAATTACATCATTTCAATTAGCACCTACTTATAAAATGTGCACAGCATTCTCCATAGTTTCTATAAAGTCCACTGAATATGAATTCTTCAGTATTTCAAATAAAATCTGTTTTAAAATGTGTGTATGTATGTAACCTACTCTAATTTTACCAAATTCTCCCAAGTATATATTCCATTACATAAAAAGAAACCACAAACTCATAAAGCAAGTTCCAAGTGATCTTATAAATTATGAAATTAGTTAATAAAAGACCTTAGAAAATTTAAATTCATTACAGTAGAAGAGCATCTGATTTTTATGAAGTTAGGCATTGCCATCATATCAGATAGCCATTGAGCACAAAGAAGAGAGATCGCATCTTTCCATCTCAGCAGGATTGAATATCTAGCAATAAGGGAGGCAAAAGAGACTACATGGGATTGAGATGTAGTTTAATTCAAATGAATTATCTTAGTAGAACCAAAAAGAGCGATTATAGAATTAGGTTTTAGATTCACATTGAGAACTAAAGGTACAAAAGATATCCTCCCAAAAAAATGGAAAGAAAGGAACAAGCCCAAAACATTCCTTCTTCAGTCTTACACCTGTCACATTTCAAGGAAATGCTAGAGTTAATTTAGCCAATTGAACTTTAGAAAATTAAGCTCAATGCACTTCCTTCAATTGTAAAAACAAATGACGGACACATAAAGAAGATGAATTTACCAATTTTAAGAAGGAATCCCATAGAGTATTCAAAATGAAAGTTGAAGATTTCGCTCACATAATTTTTTAATCTTATCAAGTGAATTATCCCTAGATTTTAATGTGATATACAGGTACACAATCTTTTATCCAGAACCCTTGGGGGACGGTGTGTTCTGAATTTCGGAACTTTCCGGATTTCAGAAAGCCCACTCGAATTGTGCTGCAGTATCCACCCCCTCCCCTTTCCTGTCCCTCGGCCGTCTCCCCCGACCGCTGGTCCCTCGGCCGCCCGGACGTCTCCCCCGACTGCTGCTCGCTCGGCCGCCTACCCCGACCGCTGTCCCTCGGCCGCCCAGATGTCTCCCCCTTCCCCCAACCACTGGTCCCACTTGCCGGATTTTGGAACCTTCTGGATTTTAGATGTCAGGGGATAAAGGATCCTGTACCTGTATAGTTGATATCAGCTTATTTTGATTTGGTTTAGGAATATGAATCATCCCTTTTGTATTTATAAGGACCTGAGGAAGCCTCAACTCGACAGAGTTCAAGAAAATTCTAATTTGTAGCTATCTTAAAAAAAAATGGGTAGTTTAAATTTAAGAGCTAGTTGTTCAAATAAGGCTAAATTATTATCAATAAATAAGTCTTGAACAGATTGGATTCCCAACTTAATCATTTACGAAAAGCATAATCTTGCACAGAAGCAGAAAAAAAAAGTAATGTAGGGCGAGCAAGCAAGGATCGATAGTATTCAAAACATTTTCCAAAGTGAAACCAAATTCTCCAAGTATGATTAACAACAAAATTGTCAGTTAATTTAGAAGCAGATAAAGGTAATGGCACTCCAAGGATCGAAAAGGGGAATTTTTTTAGTAGAATTAAGTTCTAACTTAATCCAATTTGAAGACAAGGATGCTTATTTTTCCAAACATATGAGGAAATAATTGAGTTAATTGAATCAAATAAAGTTTTAGAAACAAAAATGGGAAATGGTTGGACATTTACAATTTTAACTATTTTTATTTAAATTTTCATTTAAAATTTTATTTATCTTTAATTTTATTAATTTACTTGTTTTCTCAATTTTTTTTGCCTGTTGTTGGGTTTCCAGTTGATTGAACTCTGGAAAATGGGGATTCTACTCTATAATATAACTAATATTCGTATCTTTCTATATTTGGAAGAATTTCTGGAATTGGCTTTCTAAGTAGGACAAAAACACAGAAACAAGAGCGTGCACAAGAAGTAATGAGTTCATTTCCATATATGTATCTCTCCAAACTTAAGTCCTTTGCCAGCAAAATAAAACAATTTATTTTCAAATCACATCTCTCATGTAAACTGATAGGTTTCTGTAAAAATTTGCCATTGCTCAAATTAATATGGTAGCCGAAGAATTACAAAGGCTTCATCCAAGGAATACCCATGCATATAAATCGCTTAGAAGCAAATTGCTTAACTAAATTAACTTAAAAAAATGTACACTTAAGTCCTCGTAACCTGCTGACACTATCCCTAAATCTGTATACTTGTGAGGACTGTCATCTATTACTGAGACTGTTGTAGCACATCCCACCTTCCAACCCAGCCTTCAAGATGCTGTCCAGTGAACCCTGTCTGCTATCATTTTATGCCTTGCACTGGTAATGTGTAGCTGAAGACTAACTTGGGCAGAACAGGGGTGAAGTTTGGTTGGAACAAGCCTAGGATTAAATAGAAATTGAGTTGCACACTGAAAGTTACTTAGAAGTTGTTATATCCATAGAAGAGTTAATTGTACATCCTTTGAGCCAGCACCATTCAAAGCAGCCTTAATGTTTTGTGTAATTCACGGGAACTGCCTGGCCCATCAAATTTTTTTTTTGAATATTTTATTTTTCATTTGCATCGATACATACATATAATTCTTCATCGTCTAACAATACAATGCAATGAAAATGATACAAAATGAAATATAATTTTTTTCTTTTCATTTTCCCCATCCCCTAAAGAAAAAGAAAAGTAAAAGATAAAAACACCTGAATTCATTTATAATTCACTATTCGTATATTCCAAACATATTATCCCGAACATATTAATTGGGAGGAGAGGGTGTTATTGGTTTCAAAATCATAAAAATCCACTGGTTGATTCCTTAAATTATAAGTAACCTTCTCCAATGGTCTACAATTTTGAATTTCCATATGCCGTCTATCCAACCTTATAAAATTATCTGACTTCCATGTTACTGCTATATATTTGCGTGCCACCACTATTGCTACACTCAAGAATTTTCATTGATATTTTTCTAACTTCAATTTAGTATCAGTGTCATATAAATCACCAAGCAAAAACATTCTGGGATCTTTTGGTATCTGTATCTTCATAATTTGTCCCAATAATATATTCAAGTCTTCCCAAAATTTTGCCACTTTTTCAACAAGACCAAACTGCATGTAATAAGGTTCCTCTTTCTTTATTACATCTGAAACATTTGTCAGAAGAATTTGAACCAAGTCCATATAATTTATACAAAGTGCAGTATAATTGGTATAAAAAAATTATATTGTACCATTTGATATCTAACATTAATTGCATTGATTACACTCTCCTGGCACAAACTTGATCAGGGCTCATCATGAATTTGTATATTTAAATATTTTTCCCATTTATTTTACTTACATAGTTCCTTTTTCTGCATTGTGTTTTGTAATTGTATATGCATATTAGCAATAAATTTCTCAATAAATGTATAAATTATTAAATACTCAAATGGACTCTGTCCCAGAAGTCTAAAATTGGTACCTAATTTCTTTTTCAAAAATGATTTAAGATGATAGCATGAAAAAAGTTTTGTTTGATATATTGTATTTCTCTTCCATTTGTTCAAAAGTCAAGAAAAAATAACCCAAGAAACAATCTTTTATCCTCTATCCTGTTATTGTGCCAGATATCAAAGAAAGAATTATTTGAGGTAAAAGGAATAAGTGGATTCTGCTTTAACATGATCTTAGCTATTTGGTAATTCTTAATTCCTCTTTCAATAGTAATTCCATTCCATATCTTGAATAAATGTTTTAAAATTGGTACTCCTTTCAAATGTTCCTCGTTCCATTTATACAAAAAATATTCTGGCTTAGTTTCTCAATAAACAATAGGTGCTAGAGTAGGCCAATTGGCCCTTTCAGCCAGCACTGCCATTTATCGGATCATGGCTGATCTTTCCCTTTCAATAACCAATCCCAGCCTTATCCCCATAACCCTTAACTCCCCTGCCCTCGAGAGCCTTATCCAACTCTCTCTTAAATCTATCCAACGAATCCGTCCCCACTACCATAGACCATCGACCACTAATATATTCCACAGACCCACAACTCTCTGGGTAAAAACTTTCTCTTCATTTCTATGTTAAATGGCCTTCCCTATATTCTCCTATGTTATTCATTTCAATATGTACCCACACTGTCTTCTCCCCAAATTGATAACAGAAGGATAAAAATATTAATTAAGCTGCTTTATAATAATTTTTTTAATTCAGCAACCGTAATCCTCCCTGATCAAATTTCCAATTAAGTTTTTCCAAAACTATCCTTGGCATTTTATCACGCCAAATAAATTTTCTTACATTTTTATTTAATTCTTGAAAAAACTTAGTTGCTATAGGAATGGGTAATGACTGAATATTAGAACCTCAGAAAAATATTCACTTTATACAAATTACCCTTCCTATTAAGTTATTGGTAAATCTTTCCAACTCTTTAAATCTTCATTAATTTTTTTTGTAATGGTAGATAATTCAATTTAAATAAATTATTTAAATTTATATCAATATTAATTCCTAAATATTTAATTGCTACCTTTTGCTACTTAAACTTCAACACCTGCTGACTTAATGTATAGTCCCTATCATTCATAGGCGTCACTTCACTCTTTCCTGCATTGACTTTATAACCTGATATCAAACCATATTCTGCCTATCATACATTTATTTTATTCAATTATATTTCTGGTTCTGTAAGATAATAATATTATTTGCAAACAAGCTAATTGTAAAACCCTTAATCTCATTATCTCTTCTTATCACTTCTGCCAATGGGTCTATAGCCAATGCAAATAAAAATAGTGATAATGAGCATCCTTGTCAAGATGACCTTTCTAATGGAAAAAGTTTAGATATTTGCAATTCGTGACCACCTAAGCTTTTGGATGATTATACAAAGCTCTTATCCAATTTATAAAATCATTTGGAATTCTGAAAACATTCAATACTTGAAATAAAAAGTCCCATTCTAGTCTATCAAACCCTTTTTCCATGCCGAAAGCCACCACTACTGCTGGTATCTTTTCTTTCTGGGCTATATTTAATCAACTTAAAAATTTAACTATTTTGTCAACGGATCTTCTATGTTCAATAAAGCCAGACTGATCCATATTTATTAATTTAGGTAAATATTTAGTTAATGTTAGCTAATAATTTGGATACAACTTTATAATAATGATATTGGTTATAAGAGGATGGTAATAAAGGATCTTTCCCTTTTTTTGGAATAACTGTTATTAATGCTGTTTTAAAAGAGTCTCTCATTTGATCCAAATGTTACATCAAAACAAGAATTAACCACTCCTTAAATTCTTTATAAAACTCCAGAGAGAAACCGTCCTCTCCCGGAGCCTTATTATTTGGCAAAGACATCAAGATATCATATACCTCAACATCTATCTGATAATACATTCAAGTATGTGCATCCACCTGTCTTGCTTTTTCAGGCAATGAATCAGCATACACCTTTGCATCATCAGGTTCTGTAAAAAACCTATTTCTCCCTTCTGGAACAAAGACCTTCAAAACTGCTGGATACCTTAAAACAAAGGCATAACCTTTCTTCAATAACACAATTTTAACTGCATTGAATTCTTTCCTCTTCTTCAACCACCCAAAACATATCAGGATTAAAAATAATCTTATTCCCATTATAAATCATGGGTAACTATCATTCTTTTGCTGGCTTCATCATCAGCTCTAAAATCTTCTCTCGTACTTCATATTGAAGAAATCTGACTAGTATCGGGTGTGGCTTCGGTCTCAATGCTCTGTGCACTCTCTCAATTTCAATGTCTCCTTGAAATTCAGTCACTCCCATAGATTGTCGAATTCAATGCTGTAAAAACTTTTAATTTCTTGTCCTTCATCATCTTCTTTAAGTCCAATCATCTTTATGTTGTTTCATCTGCTGAAGTTATCTAAAATGTCTATTTTCTTCATTAACTGATCTTTTGTTGCAGCTGCTTCTATTTGTGTCACTTTCATTTGTTCCTCAAAGCCCTGAATTTCAAATTCATTCCCTTTAATTTTCCCATCCATAACTTCAAATCTTTTATCCACCTCCTGCATCATTTTCTCAACTCCGTAAAATTATTGTTTTCAGCTCCATATCTTTTTATTTCTGCCATTATAAACTTCCTATCTTGTTGAAAGATTCCATGTATTTTAAAAATTTCTGCTGTAGAAATAAACAATTCTTTCATTTTCTCCAGCAGTTTAGCCTGGGAACCTTGAGTAAACCAAGTCTCCTATTCTTCCCGTTCCTCTTCTTGCCTGCGGGAGCCTGTTTTTTTTTGTGCTCTGAGTTCACCCGAGTTGGGCAGCCACTGTCTGGAGAAATCCCTTCCTCATCTTGAGCCTCTTGTTCAGTTTCTTGTACTGTAACAGCTGCCTTTTCTTTCTTTGGTGCCATTTTAAAATGTTCTGCATGTCTTCCCATATTTTCTTCTATTTTCTTTAGGTTTTGCTAAAAAAAAATACTTTTTCCGTCAACTTTTTCGAGGAGAGTAGGGATTTTCAGTCTAACCCCACATCATCGTGTGGCATACTGTCCCCCACCGCTTGCACCTATCACTTGTCAATAACAAGGACTAAATCTAGATGCAAAAAAAGCTATATAAAAACAATCCCTTCAAAACTGAGGCACAATCAAATGGCTTAACTAATGATTAATTTAATGATAGTGTCAGGCAGCTTGGAATGCAACTTCCTCAGAACACTGGTGACTGATCTGAATAAAGCATTTCAAACATTCAAAACATGTATACTGTGTGTTTCTCTTCACAACAGTGAGATTGATAATGATAAACATTAAAAGAATATTGCAGTATTTGCTTTTTCCTCAAATTGAACAAAGTTTAAGTTTAAACACTGTTTCTGTTAATAGTGTAAAATACTTTTAATATGCAACTTCCCTTCCAATGCCAGACTACAATAATGTCACAATAACAAAACTCACATGCAACAGTCAACAGATATGAAGACTAAATGCAACCCACTAGTTTAAAATAAACCACTTTAGAATATCAAGACTCATCAAAGAATGAACATCAAAGACCTTTTCAACAACAAATGGTAGAAATGATGAAGACTTCAACAATGATAAATTAATGTAGCTTTTGATGTTTTTATTCCCACTAATCATGTTTTTTTTTAAACACGGATGATCACAGTATCTTTATCACCATTTTAACATTTTTCCCCCCCAAACAGAAAGCTTTAGATTAAGAAAGGACAAAATGGCTCAGTACATGTTTTTTTTTTAAAATACCTCTTTTCTGTATTCCTTTTCCAAATAATATCTTAGAGCCCTGGTAGGAACAGGTTGCCATCAATTCATTGCATGGAGGTTTACAATTTGAATCAGCTGTCTTCCTCACAGAAAAAGGTATCAGTTAAGATGCTTATCCTTGCTGGTGCATTTCCCAATGCATTGAAGAATAATGATATGGTGAAAGAGTTTATTTTATCTAACTGACCATGTGATTATTCTCTCGATCAACATGGTTTAATAAAAAAATTTTCTCAAAATACAAAGGACAGCTGTGCAAACTACTATGCAGGAATCTGAGAATGAACGTTGTATCTAGAAAACTGCAGAACCTGTTAAATTAAAAATTTCATGGTGATTGTGCAATGATAAATCTTTCCATGGCTACTTATCTAAAGATAGTCTGGCAATTTTGCCCTATGTGACAAGATAACAACAAAGAAACAGGATAATGCCTAGTCAACCAGGAGAAACAATTGGCAACTATGTAGTCAGCTGCATAGAGGTTCAAGAGTGAGCCAGAAAGGTCAGTATGACCAACTGTGTGATATTCTCTTGATCACATGGTTTAATAAAGGAAGAGGGTTTTGACCAAGTCAGTCAGTCTCAAAAATGTACTTTTGGCTCAGATGAATTCCCTGAGGAACTTGTGCACAGAATAACCATAGGCTACATTAGGGAAAGAAGAATGTGATTTGTAATAGTGGTGACAGAATTTATAGAAGGTACAATTCATTAAAGAATACAATTATTTGTTTGTTTGTAAATCATGAAGTCAAATTCCTGTAAGGGGCAAAAACATTGTGCAGTATTCTTTGATATTAGCTGTAATACACTGACCACTCTCATGTTTAGTTGTATGAGCATGCATCTCAAACAAGTCTTCTAATAATATTCTTCCATTCAGTCTACAGATAACCTTAGGCTTCTGGTTGCCTGTTACTTTAATGCTCCATCTGGCTCTGATTTCTCTCTACGCTTTCCTAAACATTTGCCAAATCAAACCCAATGCTAGTTTGATGAACGAGAATCTGATTGAGACATTGCAACATCTCGGATCAGGATACCTGCTGTAAGGTTATTCATCTCCCACAGACTCTGCTTGACCTGCTGAGCATTTCAAACATTCTCCATCTCAGTTCCTGCTTTCACAACAGTTCTAATCAACACCAGCTTTAAAATGCTCTTTTGCTGTTTTATCTCCCTCCCTCCCCCATTAATTTCTGGTTCACTCAACATTGGAAACTGTACAATCTGGCCTCATCTTTCAGAAATATTTCCATTGCTCATTCCTTCTGAACTCACCCAAATTCCAGCTCTGCAATTTTAAGTAAACTTGTCTTACTTTCTGACGAAGTCCTTTAATCTAAAATATTCACTGTTTTCTATTTTCACAGCTGCGGTCTAACCTGCTTGGTGTTAAAGCATTTTCTATTTTTGCTTCTGATCTAAACCGCTCAACATCATGTGATTGATCCATCCTCTCACTGCAGATTCTAAAGAGCACAATAGTTTCCCAGTTTCCCAGCTATCTTTGCATTAATATGGTGATGGTATAGTAATGGGTTCCCGAGTTGCTCAATTCCCTTGCTTGAATATATTTTCCTTCCAGGAATGATCGAATTTGTGCGACATGTTCAAATGGGCATTGCTTCTGGTTTAAAGTTTATTTAACAGGTGCAACAAAAGGAGAAATTTAGTCATGGTCCATAATAATGATCATTATGCTTAGCGCTAGTTTAGGGATAGAGTGTTTCACGTGCAAAATGTCAACTATCACCAGAATCATTATCTGTAGACAATAGTAAAAAAAAACACCTAGAGGAATGAACTTAGCGCAGCATGAAATGCAATACCAATTATTTAAGTGCTTATCTATTTTTAAACAAACAGAAACACACAGGAATTCTACATTTTTTGTGCATTACTTTGCAAAGTCTCACACTTACTGTTCCAGAAGTTGGTCACATTTTGCTTGGGCATCCTTTTCTGCTTCATTTGCTCGATCTTTTTCTGCAATTGCATTGTCCTTTGCTTCTCTCAGATTTCTGAATAAAAAAAATTCAAAAACAGTGAGAACAAAACTCCACATGGAAATATATTTTCATGCATGCAGATTTATTTTCTTTCAAAAGTGAGTACCCCACAAAATAATGTTATGAACAAAACTAATAACTTGGGTATAGATTTCCGTAAATATTCGAGTATAATGCGAAAATTTCCCCCATTTTCCTCTCAAAAATAGTGGGGGGGGGGGGGTCGCATTATACACGAGTAAATTTTTTTAAAATTCTACAACTCACAGCGCGGCTCAGGCGGGCGAGTGGTAGTCGGCAGTGTAACTCAGGTGGCTGAGCAGTAGTCAGCAGTGCGTCTCGGGTGGCCGGCCGGGCGAGCGGTAGTCGGTAGCACAACTTGGGTGGCTGAGTGGTAGTCAGCATCGCCACTCGGGCGGGTGAGGGGAGGGGGTGTCGTATTATACATGGGGGTAAAATCTTTCCCCCTTTTTCCCCTCAAAAATGGGGGGGGGGTGTCGCATTATACACGGAACGAATTATACACGAATATTTACGGTAGTTCAATATAATTTTCTGCATCAATTATATCTTGTGCCGCAGAAATTAAATAGATTGAAGTCAGATTTATCAGATCAATGTTTTAGATGTGGCCAGGAGATTCTATTTGGTCCAGCCCTAAAGTGAGACTTCTTGGATAAAATTGGGAACTTTTTTAGAACAGGTTAAATTAAATTTCCACAAAATCCAATGTTATTTTTACTAGATAATTTTGTAGGGATAAAACTGAAATTGAAATTAACTACATATCAAAAAGAATTTTATAAAGATTGCGTTAGCTGTAGCAAGAAAATGTATAGCAGTAACTTGGAAATCGGACTCTTATCTAGATATGGAGTGATGAAACCTGCAAATACATACCATATATAAAAAAAATGTATATTTGAAAATTTGGCGCCCGTATTTACAAATTGTGGGTATAAATTTATCGATATTTTCCCTAAACTTTGATAACCTTGTTAACTACCTTGTAAGAATTAAAAATGTAAATAGTTAGAACCGTGTGGTGGGCAACATCTTCTTGGCAACCAGGTCTGTTTTCTCCATTTTTTTTTTGCTTCTTTCTTCTTGTCATCAATTTATTTCTTTTCTTTCACTTGGGAATTTATTGTTGGGGAGGGGGTTGTAGGTTTATCTTCTTTCTTTGGCTTGGCTTCGCGGACGAAGATTTATGGAGGGGGTAAAAAGTCCACGTCAGCTGCAGGCTCGTTTGTGGCTGACAAGTCCGATGCGGGACAGGCAGACACGATTGCAGCGGTTGCAGGGGAAAATTGGTTGGTTGGGGTTGGGTGTTGGGTTTTTCCTCCTTTGCCTTTTGTCAGTGAGGTAGGCTCTGCGGTCTTCTTCAAAGGAGGTTGCTGCCCGCCAAACTGTGAGGCGCCAAGATGCACGGTTTGAGGCGGTATCAGCCCACTGGCGGTGGTCAATGTGGCAGGCACCAAGAAATTTCTTTAGGCAGTCCTTGTACCTTTTCTTTGGTGCACCTCTGTCACGGTGGCCAGTGGAGAGCTCGCCATATAACACGATCTTGGGAAGGCGATCACATATAATGGATGTGATATTAATATTTGATTATTGCATTTTGTATTTTATTATGATTCCATGTATGGATAAAATTTAAAAATAAAAAAACTAATAACCCACAAATTGTAATCTCCTGATGAGTAAGAAATGAGATTCCCGCTGGTGAAACAATATAAAATTAATTTAAAAATCTGAAGAAAAACTAAAACTCTAAAAAAAAATGTAAAACACTTATCAGTATAACCCAGGCCAGCTGAATCAACTGAGTTCTGCTCCTGCATTCAATGCAGCATGTATATGCAGTTGTCAGTGGTGAGCTTATCTACAAAGAGTAATTCTGTTGCTGGTTGAGTAATAGATCACTGGCAAAAGGCAAGTAGAAGTCACAAAATGGAAAGCATAAATTAGGCAATATATACCCATTTACAGATGGTAGATAGCAGTGCCCCCACAATGATCAGTGTACAGGCCAGAAGGGCCTGTTACTGTGCTATATGTATAAATTTAAAACTTAATGAAAAAAATTTGAATGGCTAGAACACGAGAGTCACCTGGTCAGTGACTACAGTTCAGCCTTCCACAACGTTATCCCTCAGTACTGATCAACAAGCTCCCAACCCTGGCCTCTGCACCCCACTCTGCTACTGGATCCTTGACTTCCTCATTTGTGACCAGTCAATACAAATTGGAAACGTCTCCTCCTCACTGAGGATCAACACAGGTGCATCTCAAGTTCTGTGCACTATTTTAATTATTTTGTAAGGTGATTCATATAAATGCTTCACTGTGATTCTGCTGCCAGAAACAACAAATTTTGTAACATTTCACGACAATAAATTCTGATTCTGAATAGAGTAATTTCTACTCTTAATGGTTCGCTATTTTTCATAATCATCGCATGGGGTTTTGTAGAAGCTCAGTTATTGACTTCAATCAAAAGAGAAATCAATTGTACTTCTGGATATTAAGAGGATTATGAGACAAAGGAGCAGTGCTGAAAATGACTTTGATCTTGATGAATGGTGGAACAGGAACTGGAACTTTCGTGTATTACCAAATTCTAAAAATTCTTTCTGAAGCTTGATTTAAAACACACTAAAAATGTAGACACCAAATGTTTCTCTTTTCTCCTGACAACAGAAAGACAAGGAGACTTTACAATTATGAAAAGTTGATTGAGCAGACATAGAAAATATTTCCACATGATTTTTTTTAAAAATTTTAGCTACTACAGGAGAGTAAAAGGTCCTTCCAGCCCATGAGCCTATGCCACCCAAATACTCCAGTTAACCGACAATGCCCTTATGTTTTGAATAATCTGCATATAAGATAATATCTGGGAAACTGAATATAGAATTCTGAATCAGTTTATTTGTCCAGAGAATGGTGAATTGGTACACTCCCTATTGCAGGGATGATGGAGGCAAATAATATACATGCACTCAAGGGGGTGGTTAAATAAACACACAGATCAGAAAATGAGTGCTATGTTGAGCAAGTCATATAGGAAAGATAAATACTGGCAAGAAATGGTTAAGTGGCTGTATTACACGCAATTCCCTGCAAGAAATAGTCCAGTGATTTGTAAACAAAAATCATTTAATTTGTTTCTAAAAGGGAAGCATAATTATTGATATGATTTTTATCATCTCTACTTGGAATTGATATTATTTACTTAGGACCAGGACATTGACAAAAAAAGAATTCTAAGCAGTCTTCATCAAGAATTGTGTGGTAATCTTTGTTATAAATCTTTTAATTATCATTGTGTCTGCAATCACATATTCAAAGCTGCTTCCTTCTGGTAACCTCAGCCTGCTTCCCAATTTGTCCTTCAAGTGGGTTTTCAGTTGGTGGTATGCAAACATTGTATCGTGAGTTATACCATATTTGCACTTCATTTGTTCAAAGGATAATAAATTATTTCCCAAAAAACAATTTTCTATTCTTTTGATCCATTCTCTTAAGGAAAGGTTATCTATTGTGAAAGGGATTGGTTGATTATGCGTCAATAATAATTTTGGTAGTTGGTAATTTGTTTTTTTCCTTTCTACGTGAATCTTCTTCCAAATGTTGAGCAGATGATGCAGTACTGGTGAACTTCTATGCTGCACCAGTTTTTCATCCAACTTATAAAGTATATGTTTTGGTACCTTCTCCCCTATTTTATCTAGCTCTAATCTGGTCCATTCAGGTTTTTCCCTTGTTTGATAAAAATCTGATAGATATCTTGATTGTGCTGCTCTATAATAATTCTTAAAGTTTGGTTGCTGTAAGCCCCCTTGTTTGTACCATTCTGTTAATTTATCTAGCGCTATCCTCGGTTCCCCCCCCCTTTCCATAAGAATTTCCTTATTTTCTTTAGCTCATTGAAGAATTTCTCTGTTAAGGGAATTGGTAACGATTGAAATAGGTATTGTATCCTTGGGAAGATATTCATTTTAATGCAATTTACTCTTCCTATCAGTGTTAGTGGTAAATCTTTCCAATGTTCTAAGTCATCTTGTAATTTCTTCATTAATGGTTGATAATTTAATTTGTATAGATGGCCGAGATTATTATCTAGTCTAATAGCTAGGTACATGCAATTTGGGCATGTGAGAAAGTGGAAAAGTTTTGGGAAGATCTAAATCAGGTATTAAATAAAATCACAAAAAGCAACATACCAAAAAATCCAGAGATCTTTCTTCTAAGTAATATAAGTAAAGAACTAGGCCTCAATTTGGAAGAAGCAAAAAAAAATTATTATGATAGCCTTAGCTGTAGCAAAAAAAATGTATAATGTCAAGCTGGAAATCAGAAGAGAGCCTGAGAATACAGCAATGGAACATAGAAATGAATAAATGTATTCCATTGGAAAAAATAACATAATTTAAGAAATAATGTCACAGTATTCGAACAAATTTGGGAACCGTACATGGAACACAACAGAGAGGGCCTACCATGGGCCTCCACCCCTAAAATGACAGTGAGAAGACAATGAAATGAACTGACCCAGTGTGTAAAAGTAGATGACACAATTTTCTTGTTTATTTTCATTGTGTGATGACATTGTTTAATGGGTTTATTTTATATGTTGAACTTTTAGTGGGTAGGGAGGGGGGCGTGGGAAGGAGGGAGGGAAGGGGGGGGAAAAGGGAGAAAATGACACTGTGTATATTCAAGAGGGAAATGTTTGTGTGTATTTTGGTTCATAGTGTGAAATATAAGAAAAATTAAAAAAAAGAATTGTGTGGTAATGTATTGGCACGAAAGTAGAAAAAATGATCCAGGTGCAATGAAAATCAAATAACATGCAGAGCAGCTGTTGCAAAACAAATAAACTGCTGTATTATGTAAATACTGCAATAGAGCAACCAGCGCCTCAGGCCGACACAGGAAAAGGCCGCCAAATGCGGTGACCGACAAAACATTGTGCAGACTGAAATGCTCGTTTTGATAGGCCACCAGCAGAGCGGTGAAACTGGACAAACACCACTGGTGGATCACAGGGGACCCAATTGGGCATCCAAAGTAACCAATCGGCAGCCGGCTCACTCAAGCCACACCTCAGTGGTGACATGGCTGAGATAACTCTAAAAGGCAGAGCTGCCACTGAATAAACTTAGTGTCTTTCTTCTGCAGATTCAAATTACAACCCGAGGACTATAACCGAGAGCTAAAACCCAGCTGTTGCCACAGCGACCTCACTACAGTGGTGACCCTGACTGGTCCAAACGGCGCTCTGGACCCAATGATGGAAGAGCAACCTGTGATCAACGCTATAGCGTTGAAACCCCGGACTTTTGGATGTCGCAACTACGGGTGTGGTTCCAGCAAGTTGAGGCGCAGTTCACTATTCAATGGATCTCTGCTGACAATATGCACTACTACCACATGGTCAGCACCCTTGATTAGGACTTCACAGACCGCATCATCGACTTCCTCCTGCAGCCACCAGAACAAGGAAGGTAGGTGGCCATCAAAGAGCTGTTAACCCGCATTTTCGGCCTCTCAAAGCGCAAATGTGCTAGCTGACTGTAGCATATCGACGGTTTGGGGGACAGGGCCCCTTCCACCCTCATGAGAAATGTGCTCAGTTCAACGATGGCCACACCTCCAGCCCGCTGTTCCAGCAGATCTTCCTGGAGAGGCTGCCCGAGGACATCCGACTGCTCATTGCAGGAGACGATTTAGATGACCCCAGGAATGTGGCTGCCCGAGCAGACCTGCTATGGATGGCAAAGTGGGGTGCCTGTGCTTCACTCGAGCAGGTGACAGCTTTGTGTCATCAGCGCCCAGCCAGGAAGACCAGCAACCGACTGTCCACCCAACCAACCACCCGAATGCCGTGCCCCACAGGTGAGCAGTACTGTTTCTATCACCGACGATAGGGTTCAGAGGCCCATCGATGCTGCTCCCCTGTGCATTCCAGGGAAACACCTCGGTCAGCTGTTGTCAATGGCTGCAATGACTGGCCAACTGTATAGCCTACTACATATTCAAGACTCCCTGTCGGGCCGACATTTCTTAGTTGACACTGGGGCACAATACACATCATTTCCCCGACCAGCCTGGAGGCCCACAGCGACAAAGTGGGCCGGGAGTTCCGAGCGGCAAACGGCTCCATCATTCAAACATTTGGCTCCTGCACCATTCCCCTACACTTTGGGGACAGACAATTCATTATGAAATTGATGGTGGCAGTCATGCAACAACCATTACTGGATGCAGATTTCCTGCGGGCCAACTCACTCCTGGTGGATATCAAATGGCGCCAGCCTGTGCATGCCTGGACATTTCAGTCACTCTCACTCAAGGGCACCAGCACCCATCTGCACTCAATTAGTACTGTTGACAACGAATTCACATGGGTCATAGCAGAATTCCCCTCCATCACCATGCCTTACTTCCATTCGGCAAAACCCAAACATGGGGTGAGGCACCAAATCGTTACAGAGGGCCCTGCCCTCTATGCCAGGGCAAGGCTACTTCCCCATGAGATATTCATCCTAGCCAAGGACGAATTCAAAAAGGTGGACAAACTCAGCATTGTGCTGCGCTCCGATAGTCCTTGGGCCTCTCCTCTCCATGTTCTCCAAGGCAGTGGTTGGGGGGGGTTGGACGACGTGAGGAGATTACCACTGCCTCAACGATGCCACCATACTGGACAGACATCCTGCGCCCCATATCCAAGACTTCACTGCTAACCTGCAAGGGGCACAGATATTCTCGAAGGTGGATCTCATCCCGGTGTAGACGACACTTTCCAATCTCTTGTATTTCCCAATTTCAAAACATATCATCTTCACAGAAATGTATGCAACGATATTCCAAATTACTATCTTATTTGCAATAAACCAAACTCTGTATTTGTAGCTGTGTATGCTTTAATTGGTTGATAAAACATCTTGCATAACTTTGCATCAAGATTTTCATAACAATAGATTAACAAAGCATTTGGCAATATTCAAAGACATAACAATATAAGACGATAAGATGATTAATAGATGATTAAAATAAATATGATGAAGTCAAAGCATTTTGATGCTTGCGGCTCCTCCATGGTTCTTCCAAGAATGAAAGCAAGCTCCCCATACGACCAGATATTACAAAATATGACTTTATAGTAACTATAATAACACTACCAACAACAATTTTACTTAAAGGGATTGTCATAAAATTAACTACAAATCAAAAACATGGTTTTAACCATTACACCTGGTACACCCCGAAGACATCCTAAAAACCGCCATCAGAACCCCCTTTGGATTGTTTGAATTTCTCTGCATGCCCTTTGGGTTAATAAAAACGCGGCTCAAACTTTCCAGAGGCTTACGGATGTTGTGAGCCGGGATCTGCATTTTGCCTTCACCTACCTCGAAGACATTTTAATCGCCAGCCACACCTGCACCAAGTATGCCGTCCATTTAAAACATTTATTCTCCAGGCTGAGCGATTTCGGCCTAACCATCAACCCAGCCAAGTGCCAGTTTGGCCAAGAGACTATTAACTTCCTGGGTCATCTACCAAAATGGAGCCAGACTGTTACCCACTAAGGTGGATGCTATTCACTCTATTTCCATGCCATCAACAGTGAAGGGACTACAAGAGTCTGCAACGGCTCACATCATGAGCCCACTCTTTCCCCTCATAGCAAGACCCATTAAAGACATATAATGGACCATGGAGGCAACGGAGGCCTTCCAGACCACTAAAAACACCTTAACTAATGCCACCCTCCTCGTGCACCCGCAGACAGATGCCCCAATCACCCTCATGACAGATGCTCCACTGTACTTGAGCAACTGGTGAATGATGAATGGACAATGGCAACTGCTGGCCTTTTACAGTAAACACCTCAGGCCACCAGAGCTCAAGAACAGTGCTGGTGGATCACAGTAATGTGATCCAGAGAACAGTTAGCCTTATACCTGGCAATTCAGCACTTCTGTTACTGGAGGGGAGGAAGTTCAAAATTTATACGGACCACAAACCCCTTACCTTCACTTTCAGTAAGATGTCATATCCGTGGCCAGCCAGGCAACAGCGGCACATGTCCTACATTTCCAAACTTACATCAGACATTGTACACAAAGCCGGCAAATCCAATGTGGTGGCCGACGCCCTATCCTGTCTCGCTATATTGGTGGTGCACGACCCTACCCCTGGCATCGACAAAGTGGCCCTTGGCTGATGCACAGCAAGCAGACCTTGACATTCCGGCTTACCGGATAGCGCTCATCGGTTTACAACTGGAGGATATCCAGATCGCCCCCGACAATCGCACGCTGCTCTGCGACACCTCGACTGGTAAACCTCACCCTGCCATTCCAGCTGCATGGAAGAGGCAGGTTTTCAACTCAGTCCACAACTTGGCTCACTCCACCCAGAACTAAAGTCAAAATGGTGGCAAACAGGTATGACTGGCATAGCCTCCACAAAGAGGTTACCCCGTGGGCCAGGATTTGTACTCAGTGCCAATCATCCAAAATCTACTCATATCAAAGTTCCACCACAGACAGTCAAGCCAGCATTTCGCTACTTAAGCCACATGCACATTGACATTGTGGGCCCCTACGTATCCAGAGGAATACGTTACCTTCTCACAATGGTCGACTGGATGACCAGATAGCCAGAGACAGTACCACTATCAGAGGCTTCCATAGAAGCATGTGCATGGGCTTTACCCACACTTGGGTAGTGCGTTTCTGGGTCCCCAAACACTTTACATCGGACAGGTGGGGGGGGGGATCCAATTTACTTCCAGTCTGCAGTCCGCCTTAGCCCATACCCTGGAGACCCAACTCCACCATACCACGGCGTATCACTCACAAGTGGGTGGAGAGGTTCCACAGACACCTTAAGGCAGCCTTAATGGAAAATCTTACCACACCTAACTGGGCCGATGAACTGCCTTGGGTCCTGTTAGGCATCTGCACCGAAGGAGGACCTCAAGGCATCTTCTGCTGGGTTAGACTATGACGTACCCCTAATTATACCAAGCAAATTTGTGACGGCCTCTAAGGACTTAGGGGAGCCCCTGGCAACCGCAGTGTCCTGACTACGCAAGCGACTAGGCACCTGGCCCCCGCTAAAACTAGACTACACAGCCAACCCTGCACTTACATCCCAAAGAACTTTACTGACTGTAAATACATGTTTGTTCAGCATGGGGCTCACCAACCACCTCTACAGTAGCCTTACGAGGGGCATACCATGTCCTCAGACATAATGGCTCCACCTGTGTTTTGGACATTGGCGGCAGAGACTTTCACACTTGACTGGTGAAACTGGCCTACTGTGACTTTGACCAGCCCATCACTCACCTTACCCCAGAGTGCAGGGGTCAGCCTCCTAAAAACAGTGCCCCGATCGCCAGATGTGGGTGGGGGGGGGGGGGGGTCATGTAGTGGCCCACACCACGGACCGACACAGGAAGTGGCCGTCAAATGCAGCGACTGGCAAAACATCGTGTGGGTTGAAATGCCCATTTCCAAGGCTGCCGGCAGAGTGGTGAAACTGGCCAATCACTGCTGGTGGAT
Source organism: Narcine bancroftii (assembly GCF_036971445.1). Taxonomy (NCBI): domain Eukaryota; kingdom Metazoa; phylum Chordata; class Chondrichthyes; order Torpediniformes; family Narcinidae; genus Narcine; species Narcine bancroftii. Next base: position 85,130,705 of record NC_091475.1, read on the forward strand.
TGCAAGGGGCCCAATCTGGGCCTGGGTCTCTGAGGTGACCAATCAGCAGCCGGCCCGCTCAAGCCACGCCCTGCTGGTGAAGTGTCTGAGCTGACTATAAACGGCAGAGCTGCCACTGAATAAACTCAGTGTCAAATACACTCCACTGGTGTGTGTGTCTTTCTTCTCCTGCAGATTCGAGCTACAGCCTTAGAGCTATAACTGAGAGGTATAACCTAGCTGAAGCTGTAGCAACTTCGCTACATCAGATACATTATGTAGAATTTTAATCCAAGGAATGATACTGACACAGAAAAATATTGCTGTCAACGAAAGCTAGATATTATACTCATCACTGCCATAAACGTGATCTAGAGACAGTTAAAAAGATTCAGCATATGTTTTTATATAATTAATTCTAAAGCAATTCCAAGGAAACAAATGAGTTCATTTGGAAGATAGTATAAACATATATGGATAAAAGAATGCAAAAATGAGCACATAGATAACAAACTGAAGCAATAAAAATAAATATGAGATGGATAATGTTAAAAGAAAAAAAGGCTCCAGAAATAGTTCTAATTTGTATAAACAAGTTTGAATTTGATGGAAGCAGAATTTATATTTATAAACTTAAATGCACATGTCAAGAGTGGCTTAATTAAGACATCACACTATTAAACATTCAGTTAAACCTAAATGGTGTGGACCTCACTTCTGCTGGTATGTTGATATAGCAGCTGTTGAGCAATTACTGAAACATGCCCTCCAAACTGTTGAATCTCTCACCAAGATTCTAGTACAGTTTAGCCAATTAAAGTGTAGAAAAAAAATAAACAGCCACATATTTAACTATATATCCAAAGACTTGAAAGTTAGTTTCCAGTTTACTCTGTTATAACAGTAAGCAATGTTTGTCTCAATTATTATCACAACATCCAGGATAAATATTTTTTTTAAATTTTTCACACTATGAACCATATTGACCAAAATACACACAAACATTTCCCTCTTGAATATACACAGTGTCATTTTCTCCCCTTTTCCCTCCCTCCTTCCCACCCCCCTCCCTATCCACTAAACATTCAACATATACAATAAACCCATAAACAATGTCATCACACAATGAAAATAAACAAGAAAATTGTGTCTTCTACTTTTACACACTGGGTCAGTTCATTTCGTCTTCTTCTCATTCTGTCATTTTAGGGGGTGGAGGTCCATGGTAGGACTTCTCTGTTGAACCATGTACGGTTCCCAAATTTGTTCGAATACTGTGATGTTATTTCTTAAATTATATGTTATTTTTTCCAATAGAATACATTTATTCATTTCTATGTACCATTGCTGTATTCTCAGGCTATCTTCTGATTTCTCAGGTTGACATTATACATTTTTTTGCTACAGCTAAGGCTATCATAATAAATCTTTTTTGTGCTTCATCCAAATCGAGGCCAAGTTCTTTACTTCTTATATTACTTAGAAGAAAGATCTCTGGATTTTTTGGTACGTTATTTTTTGTGATTTTATTTAATACCTGATTTTGATCTTCCCAAAACATTTCCACTTTCTCACATGCCCAAACTGAATGTACTGTTGTTCCCATTTCCTTCTTACAGCGAAAACATCTATCTGATACTGTTGGGTCCCATTTATTTAACTTTTGGGCCGTGGTGTTTAGCCTGTGTAACCAATTATTATTGCATCATGTGTAACCTCATGTTTATTGTATTTCTCATAGTTCCAGAGCACAGCTTTTCCCATGTTTCATTCTTTATCTTTATGTTTAGATCTTGTTCGCACTTTTGTTTGGGTTTACAGCTTGTTTCCTCGTTCTCTTTCTCTTGCAGTTTGATGTACATGTTTGTTATAAATCTTTTTATTATAATTGTGTTTGTCATCACATATTCAAAACTGCTTCCTTCTGGTAACCTCAGTCTGCTTCCCAATTATGGAATGAAAAGCTGGTGCAACATAGGAATTCACCAGTACTGCACCATTTGCTCAACATTTGGAAGAAGATTCACGTAGAAAGAAACAAAAACAAATTACCAACTACCAAAATCAATATTGACGCAAACTAATACCTTTGGATATATAGAGAATGGGAGAGAAAAGGGATCAAAAGAATAGAAAATTATTTTTTGGGAAATAATTTATTATCTTTTGAACAAATGAAGTACAAATATGGTATAACTCATGGTACAATGTTTGCATACCACCAACAGGATAAATATTTTTTGATGCAAAAGAAACAAATACTTGTTTTCAGAAATTGATCAAGGTTTTTTTTTAAATGTTCATGGCATATGATGGAAGAACATTTGATCATCAGGTATTTTTTTTTAATACATCTAGTTCAGCTACCCAGATGTAATAGTGGACAGAGGACTTGTCTAATGCATTCATTTTCTGCTGGATATCAAGAAATCTTTTAGCACATTGCCTGTACTATTGATATATACAATAAAGATGGACATCAAGCTGAAGTGCAATTTAATATAGATGGAATTCAGCAGGACTAGGTTTCAAACTTGGCTCCTCAAGCACAAACTTGAAGTAGACACATCATGCTATATTCTGAAATGAGAACTAGTTGCATGTACTAAAAACAAGTAGGCAAAATATTTGCATGTACTAAAAACAAGTAGGCAAAATATTTGCAACAATGAGACTCATGGCAACAGATTTTTTAAAAATTCCAGAGAGATGGAGCATAAACAGTGAAAAGTTGAGACAAATACCAAGGCCATAGACAAATTTAAAAACAAGGATGATATCTTTAAATTACAAGCATTGGAAATTTCTTTAGAGCAGAAAAGTCCTCAAAGAAAATTGAGATCGTTTAATATCATGAATTAGATCAATGGAGGCAATTTTTGTGCTCGTTGGAATACAGGTCAGAGCATAAGAAAAATATTCTCACTTTCTACATATGCCAATCAAGACAGTGAAGGCTCCTGGTGACATAAAGCAACATCAATCAACAAACAGCATCACTTTTTCATCTATCAAATGCTTCCTGATTGGTCTTTGGTGTTCTGAACCACCAACAAAATAAAAGCGAAATTGGTCTTCTGATTTCAGAGAGGCAAGTTTGGGGGAATGAGAGTAGTTGATCTTATTTGGAAAGGGCCAGGATGAGTAGTTGACAATTCATCCTTTCACAGACTAAGGATATATAGTTACCTGTTTTCCCTCTCATACATTTCTTTGGAGCCACTTCGAAGATGTTCAATTTCCTGGTCTGTTTTCATTCGAATCTGTTCTAGTTCATGTCGAAGTTTGTCCTCATATTCATGTTTGTAATGGTCCCTTTAAAAAGAATGACAAACATTTTAATATTTACAGTCACATCAAGAGAAAGATGAAATATGTCATAGATCAGTTGTATGATCAATTAAGATTTTTAGAACAACTAGTTGTATCTCACTTGTGTGAAATTCATTTTAAAATCTATTTTAAAAATGCACCATTTTCTTGCATCACTTTTCTAATTTTCCAAGCAAGTCTGAATCAAATTTTGTAGATGAGTTTTTTTCAAAACTTAATGTCTTCTCACAAAGGTTTAACATCTATTATTTACAAGAAATTGTTAGGTTTAAAATCAGACTCCATTAGTTAAAATCAAAGCTGTTTGGGAACAGGATTTAAATTTGACCATATCAGATGTGGATCAGAACACATTAAGTTCGTAAATAGATTTTCATTATGCTCTTTACATTGTCTATTACAATTTAAAATGGTACATAGAACACATTTGACTAAGGCTAAAATTACTCGCTTTTATTCCAATACGACTCCCTGGTGTGACAGATGTAAGAGCAGAGAAGCGTCATTAACTAACGTAAAGGTTAAAACCTGTTTTTTGATTCATAGTTAATTTTGTGGCTGCCTCTTTAAGAGAACTATTGCTTGTGTTACCATAGAGAGTATGATGCAATATGTCATAATATCCACCCAGAGTAATAGCTGGCTTATTCGGCTAGATGTGAAGAAAGTGTGAGAATGAGAAATTTTTCTTTGAATTTTTGCATCTCTTTAAATACCTTATTGTATCTCTTTAAAGTTTTTGTATTTCTTTAAGCTAGTATCTCTACATATCTTTTATATCTTTACTTTACAGTATAATGCTTTATTATTCACCATTATGACAATCTTAATATGAAGCTAAGCAAAAGGTTTATCTGTTTTCTCAACGAATTAAAACTATATAAAGTAATAGTCACAGAGCTTGATTTGTTCATTTAAAGAAATCGAAATTCAGAATATCGTAGGTCATGCTTTGGAAGATGATACTTTGAAATAAGGATATATTTGAAAAAGGAAAATGTTATCTATATTTTTTCCAATGGAATACATTTATTCATTTCTATGTACCATTGCTGTATTCTCAGGCTATCTTCTGATTTCTCAGGTTGACATTATACATTTTTTTGCTACAGCTAAGGCCATCATAATAAATCTTCATAGTGCTTCATCCAAATCGAGGACAAGTTCTTTACTTCTTATATTACTTAGAAGAAAGATCTCTGGATTTTTTATTTAATACCTGATTTATATCTTCCCAAAACATTTCCACTTTCTCACATGCTCAAATTGCATTTCCTTCTTACAGTGAAAACATCTATCTGATACTGTTGGGTCCCATTTATTTAACTTTTGGGGCATGGTGTATAACCTGTGTAACCAATTATATTGTATCATGCGTAACCTCGTGTTTATTGTATTTCTCATAGCTCCGGAGCATAGCTTTTCCCATGTCTCATTCTTTATCTTTATGTTTAGATATCGTTCCCATTTTTGTTTGGGTTTACAGCTTGTTTCCTCGTTCTCTTTCTCTTGCAGTTTGATGTACATGTTTGTTATAAATCTTTTAATTATAATTGTGTCTGTAATCACATATTCAAAATTGCTTCCTTCTGGTAACCTCAGCCTGCTCCCTAATTTGTCCTTCAAGTAAGTTTTCAGTTGGTGGTATGCAAACATTGTACCGTGACTTATACCATATTTGCACTTCATTTGTTCAAAGGATAATAATTTATTTCTAGAAAAACAACTTTCTATACTTTTGATCCTTTTCCTCTACCATTCTCTAAAGGAAAGGTTATCTATTGTGAAGGGGATTAGTTGATTTTGCTGCAATATTAATTTTGGTGATTGATAATTTGTTTTTTTCCTTTCTACGTGAATCTTCTTCCAAATGTTGAGCTGATAGTGCAGTACTGGTGAATTCCCATGTTACACCAGCTTTTCATCCCACTTATATAGTATATGTTCATGTACCTTCTCCCCTATTTTATCTAGCTCTAATCTGGTTTCTCCCTTGTTTGATAAAAATCTGATAGATATCTTAATTGTGCTGCTCTGTAATAATTCTTAAAGTTTGGTTGCTGTAAGCCCCCTTGTTTGTACCATTCTGTTAATTTATCTAGCACTATCCTCGGTTTCCCCCCCTTTCCATAAGAATTTCCTTATTATTTTCTTTAGCTCCTTGAAGAATTTCTCTGTTAGGTGAATTGGTAACAATTGAAATAGGTATTGTATCCTTGGGAGGATATTCATTTTAATACAATTTACCCTTCCTATCAGTGTTGGTGGTAAATCTTTCCAATGTTCTAAGTCATCTTGTAATTTCTTCATTAATGGCTGATCATTTAATTTGCATAGATGGCCTAGATTTTTTTTAAGTTGAATACCTATGTATCGGATTGCTTGTGTTTGCTATTTAAATGGTGATTCTTTCTTAAACTTTGTGAAATCCACATTATTCATTGGCATTGCTTCACTTTTATTTGCGTTGATCATGTACCCCAGTACTTCTCCATATTCCTTCAATTTCTTATGTAATTCTTTTATTGATAATTCTGGTTCTGTTAAGTATACTATGATGTCATCTGCAAATAGATTGATTTTATATTCCTTCTCTTTTATTTTTATCCCTCTTATTTTATTTTCTGTCCTTATCAGTTCTGCCAAGGGTTCTATAGCTAACGTGAACTGTGAGGGAGATAGTGGACATTCCTGCCTTGTTGATCTGCTTAATTTAAATTGGTTTGATATATATCCATTTACTGTCACTTCGCCAATGGTCCCTTATATAATGCTTTAATCCAATTAATATATTTCTCTGGTAGGTTGAACCTCTGTAGTACTTTGAATAAATAATTCCATTCTACTCTGTCAAAGGCTTTCTTTGCGTCTCAGGAAACTGCCACTGTTGGCGTCTTGTTTCGTTGTGCTGCTTGGATTAAGTTAATGAACTTACAGATATTGTCAGTTGTTCGTCTTTTCTTAATAAATCCAGTTTGGTCTAGTTTTACTATTTTTGGTACACAGTCGGCCAATCTGTTTGCTAATAGTTTAGCAATTATCTTATAATCTGAATTGAGTAGATATATTGGTCTATACGATGCTGGTGTTAGTGGATCTTTCCCCGTCTTTGGTATTACTGTAATTATTGCTGTTTTCATGAATCTGGCATGTTTTGTGTTTCTTCTATCTGGCTCATTACTTCCAGGAGAGGAGGAATTAACAAGTCTTTAAATGGTTTATAGAATTCTATTGTGAGTCCGTCCTCTCCCGGCATTTTATTGTTCGGTAGTTTTTTTTAATATATCCTGTATTTCCTCTATTTCAAATGATTTTATTAATTTGTTTTGCTCCTCTTCTTGCAATTTCGGTAGTTAAATTTTAGCTAGAAACTCATCTATTTTGTCTTCTTTGCCTTCGTTCTCAGTTCGATATAATTGCTTGTAGAAATCCTTGAAGTTTTCATTGATCTACGTTGGGTTATATGTAATTTGTTTGTCCTTTTTCCTTGATGCCAATACAGTTCTTTTAGTTTGATCTGTTTTTTAAGCTGCCAAGCTAGTATTTTGTGCATTTTTTCTCCCAGCTCATAATACTTCTGTCTTGTCTTCATTAGTTCTTCTCCACCTTGTACATTTGTAGTGTTTCGTATTTTATTTCTTTATCCGCCAATTCTCTTCTTTTTGTTGTATCTTCCCTTGTTGCTAATTATTTTTCTGTACTTGCTATTTCCCTTTCCAGCTGTTCTATTTCCCGATTGTAGTCCTTCTTCATCTTAGATACATAACTTATTATCTGCCCTCTGATAAATGCTTTCATTGCATCCCATAGTATAAATTTATCTTTCACTGATTTCGTATTTATTTCAAAGCACATTTTAATTTGTCACTCAATGAATTCTTGTCTTTTAAGTAGCATGGAGTTTAATCTCCATCTCTACGTTCTCGGTGGGATGTCCTCCAGTTCTATTGCTAATAACAGGGGTGAGTGATCCGATAACAATCTTGCTTTATATTTGTTTTTCTAACTCTCCCTTGGATGTGGGCTGACAACAGGAACAGGTCTATCCTTAAGTATGTTTTATGTCTACCCGAATAATATGAGTATTCCTTCTCCTTTAGGTGTTGTCTCCTCCATATATCCAAAAGTTGCATTTCCTGCATCGATTTAACCATAAATTTGGTTACTTTGTTCTTTCTGCTAGTCTTTTTTTCCAGTTTAATCCATCTTAGAGTCCAAATTAAGGTTAAAGTCCCCTCCTACCAGTATATTCCCCTGCGTATCTACAATCTTCAAAAAGATATCTTGAATAAATATTTGATCCTCTTCATTAGGTACATATAAATTGAGCAAATTCCAAAATTCTGAATATATCTGACACTTTAATCATTACATACCTCCCTGCTGGATCTATTATTTCCTCCTCTATTTTGATTGGTATATTTTTATTGATTAATATAGCTACTCCTCTGGCTTTTGAATTATATGTTGCTGCCGTTACGTGCCCTACCCAGTCTCTCCTTAATTTCTTGTGTTCCACTTCAGTTAGATGTGTTTCCTGCACGCATGCTATATCAATTTTTTCTTTCTCCAGTAAATTTAACAGCCGCTTCCTTTTGATTTGGTTATGTATTCTGTTAATATTTATAGTCATATAGTTCAACATGACCATTTCATACTTTGTTTACCTCTCATTTCCGCTTCCTCACCACCACTTTTCCCCCATATCCATTTTTGTTTTCTTTTTTTGAACACACTGTAAGACAATACTTCTAAAACATAAAATATTTCCACTATTCCCACATCTAAAATTCCCTTAACCCCAAATGTCCCCCCACTCTCTGAGATGCCCCTTGTCTCTTGCCAGGCAACCACAACTCCCCTCTCCATTTGGATTGTGAACCCACTGGAATGATTCTTCTTTATCTCTGGTTCAGAGCCCCACTATTTCTTCTGCCTCTTTTGGCGAGGCATGCAATTTTAATTAAATGGAAGGATGCTGCCCCATCTACTCATGATCAGTGGTTGTGTGACATCATGTCCTGTTTGAACATGGAAAAGATTTGTTATTCAATTAATAATTCAGATACAAGATTCCAGAAGTTATGGGGGGGGGTCATTTATGACTCACTATCTTACTTTATAATTTCACTCTAATGTAATTAAATTGATTCTTTTATCTTTTCCACATATTTTATATTTTTTTTAACCTTTATTTTTCTTTTAATACTAATCACATATAGCACCTGGCAATGTGGTTAGGTAAGGGGTTTGAATTTTTCTCCTTTATTTTCTTCTTTCCTTTCTATTTTTGCATTATTAGAGATTTTTCTAAGTATATACTATCTATAATATGATTTACAATTTGTGAATGTTAGTGTTATGCGGAATGTCTTATTTAGTCTGTGTAACTGTCCATGCTATCTTATTGATTGTATCTTTTTTGTTTGTTCAAGTTCTTTATTAAAATCAATATAAATATGAATTTTTAAAAATGCATTCAAAATTTAAACGACTATTTCAATTTAATTTATAAAATGGAATTTTAGTTGTTAAATACCATTAAGATTCACTTGCATGATTTTCAGTATTCCTGATCCTTCCGGCTTCTAACCCTTTTTTTGATCTATTATTTCCATATGCTGCTATGACAATGACTCTCAATTTTATCCACTGGCATTGCTGACCTCTCCTCACAACACCTAAAATTTACAGCAGTCCTCTCATTCAGGCCAATCTCAATACTGCTGTTTAATCTGGTGACAATGTTGTTTGTAAACCTGACTTCTGCATCATAGAGGCTGAATTCCTGATACCTCTTTCTGGATCATTACTGCACCACTGACAAAGAAGCCATTGTCTTCTGTAAAGCCACCAAAGTCGTGTGATCTTCCCTTCCTTCTTTCCAGTGTCACAAGACAGCTTTCTACCCAAAACCAACAAGCACAACTGTTTTGATGGACTCATTATTTAAGCTTGCTTCCAAAAAAATGATAATGATTATCAAGATCAACCTGCCAGCCCCAGAAAATTGCCAGGGCAGTATGTGCTAGCTGCAACCATATTCAGATACTTACATAACCTTCCTTGCATCATAAGGTAAGAATTGGAAAGGTTCACTCATTTCACACTATATTTAATTCCACTTTCAACTGCTCACCAAATGGATCGGACCATGTCTATATGTAGTAAATCCTAAACATTCAGGTTTAGACTGGCAAGTAGCAAGTAGAACTAACATCACAAACAATAACTATTCCCAGCATGAGAAAGCCAAAATAACTACCTCAACACTTTCAATGATATTATCATTGCTGAGTTCTACACCATTAGCATCTGAGGAGGGAGAGTCACAAATGACCAAAAACTCAACAGAACAGATATATAAGGTAGTGTCACGATTAGGTCAGTGGTTACTTATATTGCATCAATGGCTCATCTCTTCTCAAGGCTTTCCTCAATCTATGAACAGTCAGGAGTATGATGCAATACCATCAATTGCTGGTCAAATACAGCTCGTCACCCACCAGAACAAAGCAATCCACTTCAATGTCCCAAATGTTCATTACCTCACCACGAGTAGACAGTACAGGTAGACCCCGACTTACGATGGGGTTTATTTTGGTAATTCCAAGGTTTCTGCAATGTCTCTTACTGCTTTATTCTCATTTTTTTAGCCTCAAAATGGCTTCTTTGACTTTCATTAGCACAACTCTGGTCACCACATTGAAAGATAGCAACTACAGACTCCAAAGGAGATCAAATGCTTGAAAGAAAGCCTAGCTCTCTTAACCTGCATAAATAAAGCAATTAAACATACCAGATTAATCACAAACACTTGTGAAGCCAAATATCCCAAACATATGGGGCAATTAAATGGGGAACTATGTATAAAAAGTGCTGTAATTTCCACATGGTCAAACTAAAGGCTTCTTCAGGTGCATTTTCCGCCAAGAGTGCCCCTGCAGAAGCGGAAGCAGCCCTCTGAATTGCTAACAGCACACCACTGGCCACCTTAAGGGACAGCTGCACCGGATGCGCCTCTGTGCGCACTCTGGCTACTGTCCCTTCTGGCTGTCAGGTTTGGGATGGCTGGCTGTCAGAGCTGAGACAGCCGGCGCGGGCTATCAGTGCAGGGACGTTCCCACACTGACAACCCGCGCCAGCCACCCCACAGTATGTGGACTCATATCGGGCTGTTGGGAGAAAGCGGGGACAGCAGTATCAGTGTGGGGACGTCCTCACACTGACAGCCCACGCTGGCTGGCCCTGCCCTGACGTCCCGCAGGGGCAGCTGGGAGGGGAGCTGTCAGGCAGTTGCCAGCTGACTGTCATGTCCTTAGCAGCCACTTTCAGGCAGCTGCATTCATGTGCAGGGGAGCACCTCAGTGCTCTGACGATTATCCCTCTCAGAGGAGAGTTACAAAGTTCGCCTCGCAGTTGCCTCCTGCACTTTCAAGTGGCCTCCCGACAGCCGCATATCGGCATAATATGCGGTTTTACAATCGGGGATCTAGGCCACCTGAAAGTGCCTTAAAATATGTACAAATAACACTGATTAAAATCTAGAATGTGCACTTCAATCACATGTGAATTGTTTGATAACAACTTTAAATCTGTGGAGCAAGGAAAAAATTGTGTTTTGTCCCAAACATTATGGTGGGCACTGTATATTCAAGGATGTGATCAATTGATTTCTGGTTGCATATGGAATAAGAGATATTGCGATTTAGAAAGTGGAGGGAGAGAATCAACCATGATATTGGATGTTGGAAAAGCTGCATTTTCATTTACATTTCCTTGAGAAATATTTAATATTTAAAAGAAAATCTTTAACCACTTATCATATCTTCATGACCTCATGGACATTCAACAGAATGGTTTCCATCATGAGGAACATCATGAGTGATAGACCATTTACAGCAACTTCACTTGTATTTCTTCAGATCATCATGGTTGGATAGCATGAGGTAAGGAGATGCTGGGCATCTATATATTTAAGACTAAATCATTTACCTTGAAATCACATATTTTTCATACATTTCTTCTCTAGCTCGCTTTGCTTCCTCAAGGTGAGTTTGGAGCCGTTCTATACGGTCTTCTTCATGAGCACAACGAATGTTCAGCTCCATATTTTGACGATTCAAGTATTCTTTATCTTTTTGCAGCAAGCCAATAGACTGTTGCATCGCTGCCACCTGAGTGAAATACAGAAAACTGCCTTCATTGAATTTTAACCATATTATTTGGTGATTTGAACAGTTACCACCGGGCAAATAAATTTTAAGATGTCACACAAGCAAGAGACTCATTAACCAGATTTAAGTTTTCAGTTCCATAAATAGTTCAAATTCTACAACAGATATTTAGTTATTAATATGAAAATATGCACTGAAGGTACTCCATTCTTAATCACCGATAGAATTTAGAAATGTGTTTTCTTAAAAAGACAAAATATTTCTGATTACTATAGACCACAAAGCCCAACAAAGTAGACTGCATTGTGGTTATGTGCCACCTCAATGTACCAAAGACAATCAGGTTTTGGTTCACTATCATCATTTGTTAGCATTTATTTTTCTTTCAGTGCCATATTCGGGCAGCATTTTCACATTACAATTTCCATTGATTGTACAAACCAAATCACATCTTTTGAATTACATCAGATATTGCTTACCAGTTGATCAATATCCCATGATATCTTGATATATCGGTTATATTTGACTGTAATCCAGAATGCTTCATATTTGGAAAACTAGTTTATCAAGATATGCTTACATATAGTATTCCTTCAATGCAGTACCAAAATATTAATCGAGATTATGGTTCAAGACTTGATACTGTATAAATATGAGGAAGTGAACATCGTGCTCATTAGTAGACTAATATCCAGAGGATTAAATTATTGATGAGGAGTATGAGGGAGGTGAATTAGTCAAAAAAAATTTTTTTATTTGAAAATAAATATGTAACTTAAAAAAAACACATTGGCTCCACAGTCTAAAGGGAAATAAATCTGGTCTGACCCATTTGTGGCTCCAGACCATCAATGGTGGACTCTTAACCAGCTCCTGAAATGGATAACCAAGCCTCTCAGTTCTACAGCAATAAATAATCAACTTAGGCTGTAACATCTGAATCCTGTGCCAAGGATAAGGTTTAAACGCTGCATGATAACCCTTATAAGATAAGCACCTCTTTGGATAAATCATTTTTCTCCTTAGTTTGTACTTTGTGAGTGATTTCAAGCAATTCCAGTGTCTTCCTGAGCTCTGAAGCCTCCTTGTCAAGTGAATCTCTCTCTCTGAAATAAAGCACACATAATTTAACATATTATTTCAATACCATGCCAAGTTAAAAGCAGCTCAAAGATATATTTCCATCTCTAAAACTTTGAAGCTAACAAATAAAACAGCATTTTAAAACTTTAATCTTAAGATTTATTACAATCTTTATGTACATCTCTGTATTGTTGGTTTTGCCAATGTTATTTGAACAATCGAACCCTTCAAAGCATAACTTCATGGAATTCTTCATTCAGAGAAATACAATGTCCACATACAATTTCAAAAGCTTGCATCATATTGTTCATATTCCAACAATTAACTTGCTCACTTTCTGAAACCATTAATAGCCATCAGAAACATTCATTTTGCATTCAGAATCAGAATTTATTGTCATGAACAAGTAATGAAATTTAGAGTTGATGACATGATTCAAGAAAAATTTCTTCAGCAGTTTAGTGACTTATCAAGTGCTGTGAACATAAACACAGAGGCGAGTGGTAGTTCACAAGTAACAATTCAACTAGTGCTGGTTTTTTTTGGTAATATACCAGAAGTATTCTGTACAGCCCACACTTTATTTAAACATTGCAATTTAGACATCACAAATCCATCAACTCACCATATGCAATGCCAAAAAGGAATTGCTCGTTTGCATTCCTTCCTTCAAATATGCACTAGGTATTTGGAACATCTTGTTCATCCCTCTAATTTCATCAGGCCAGTTCGACAAAGTGTCACATATGCATACTGACCAGGAAACTGATCATATATTTCTCCCCTCATAGGCTATTGCAACACTGTGAGATTATGCTTCATAGAGCTAACCACAGTGGTTTTCAATGCCAAATAGGGATCTATTCTTAATTCATTTTATATTTTGAGTCAACATTTGAGATTGTGTGTAGAACCAATGTAAAGAATCTAGATAAAACTACCATAAAATATAAACATACTTACTGCTTTACTCGATCATAATTTTCCCTCTTATAGTCTGATTGCTGAATTAGTTGCTTAGTGTCTGCTAGTTCCAATACAAGGCGCTGATAACGAATCTCAAGATCAGAGCGACTTTTCCTTTCAGATTCATAGCTCTAAAGATGAGTGTAGAAAAATTACCATTAAATAATTAGCTTTTCAAAACCTCAAAAAAGATGAGGTAGTCCACGTTAACACACTGCAAGACCCAGAAAGGAAGTACGCATTGGACTGATAAGTGCCAAGTTGCGTTCACACAACGAGTGAATCAGGCAACAATCATCTCCAATAAGAGAGTGTCTTACCATTTACCCCTCATTTTCAAAAGTATTACCATCATTCAATGTCAAATAAGCAGATAGATGAATAGAAATGAACTGAGATATGTAAAGTATGAAAAAGTACAATAAATATGAGATATAGACTAGTTCAGTATAATTTTATTCATCAGTTACATTTGACACGACAAATGTGACACAAAATGAACCATACTTATTCGGATTTATGTTTTAGATGTGGACAAGAAGTTGATACATTTCTGCATTCAACTTGGCAGTGTTCCACAGTTAAACATTTTGGTTTGAAATAGGTAATTTATTAGAACAAATAATGGGAGTAAAATTCTCACAGGAAACGATGCTATTTTTACTGGGAGATATTAGAGATATTAAACCTAAATTAAAACAGAATTTGTATGGAGTGAAATTTGTTCAATTTGCATTGGCAATAGCTAGAAATGTATTGCCATAACTTCAAAATCGGATATAGACTTGGGAATGGAGAAATTGCGAGTGAAAGTTCGGAGATGTATTCCTCCTGAGAAAATTACTTATAATTTAAGAGATAAATACCATATATTTTGTAAAATATGGTGTACATATTAACAAAATGTGGATATTAATATTTAAATGAATCTCAAACATTCGCTTTCTCTTATAGGTCTAAACAAGATATTGAAAAGTGAAATATTCCCAATGAGGATCTCTTGCCCTGTTCTTTTTCTTTTCTTTTTTTCTTGCATTTGTAGGGGGTTGGAGGGAGGAGGTGGGGGGGTGGTAGTAGAGGGTTTATTCTATTTTACTTTATTTTATTTCCTTTCCTAACACACCACATGTATTGGGGTTGAATTTGAAATATTGTAAATGTTTATTTTGTGGTTTTAAATTTTAAATAAAGTATATATCAAAAACAAGCCACAAGTCAAGAAGATGGCAGAATACTTTATTTCATAACCTAACCTGTTAAACAAAATTGCAAGGAATCAAGCTCATGTGCAGTATTTTAGGAGGCGAAGATGATCACAATTATTAGAAGAAATTTCATGATGAACAACTCACAATTCTTTATGAAATTACATTTCTACGGTATTTTTTTTATTTTTTAACTAACCAACAGAAGAAAAAAAGGATGCAAATTCATTCCATTTAGAGATTAAAATATAGCTGCATAGTGGGAAATTAAAACAAGAGGGCATAAAAAAAATTCTTTTACCTTTAACTTTCATTAAGATGAAGTTTATTGCAAATGAGTGACATTTTATATGAGCCTGAGAAGAGTCAAACAAAACTATAATAGCAGTTGAGTTACTTTGATATTACTGCTCGTTCTTCTATAAAGAATCCATAAAATATAACCTTTATTGTCATTGCACAAGACATCCTGATGGTGCACACACACATCAAACAAATAAAGTATAAAACAGCAACACAATAAAACAATATAATATTCAATGTTTGGCAGTATTCAGTTCATGTATAGCTCTGCAGTAAAAAGAACCATTAAAATAAATGATCAAATAAAATAATTTTGGTCATAAAGGAAAAGTCAACAAAAAGAAAATTCTGCATGACCTTTCATTTTTCACGATTAAAATTCTGTACTCGGGTGTAAGTCAACTAGCAATTTGTTCCCATAAACATGCTTCCAAAATTAACATCAGGATAGAAATGATTCTCAATTTGCAGGAAACATTTGATTTGTCATGCAAATATTAAACCAAGACTTTCATGGGCTCCTGTTGTTAAAATTAATAAATCTATCTGAAAGAATTTGGTTCCAAAGTGAATTTAAATATCAGATGATTGTGATAAAATTAAGTTACTATAGCGGGCTATGTAAAGGTTAAAACCTTGTGTTTTTGATACTTTTATATATTTTGTGCCTATCCCTTTAAGAAAAAATTGTTGTTTGTAGTGTTACCATTGTGACTATGATGTCATATGTCATAATATCCAATTAGACCCTGAGTTTGTATCTCATTCTTCGAGGAATCATGAGAGATGTGTAAGCTCAAGATACTTTTCTTTGAGTTTCATCTTGTATCTTCATTCATATTATTTTGTTTATTTCTTTTATATCTGTTTAAAATTGAATATGGTTATCATTATACAGTATGCTTTGTTACTCACTGTTATGAAAATCTCAATGCAAAGTTATGCAACATGTTTATTTGTTCTATCTACGAATTAAAGCTACTTACAACTGCAACTAAGAAGTTTGATTTATTGAATTAATGAGATAGTAATTCAGTATATTGTTGCTTACATTTCTTTGAAGATGACACGTTTTGAAATTGGGAAACACTAGGACTTGGGAAGTGTCGTCTATGAGCCAGCGACCATGCAGTTAGACAGTCCTAATCACCACCCAGTCGGTTGAGAGAAGATGGCATGGGCCCCCTTCTCTTCTCAGGAGAAGCCCACTTTTGGCGACCCACGTTGCCCAGGAGATGTCGCCTCTTCCTGGTTGTGCGTCACTGAGCAGGCAATGACTCTGCAGCGCGCTGACGTCACTCCCTTAGACCAGTGTGGCCCAGACAGGAAATGGGTCGTCCCCTTAAAGCAGCGCGAGAGATTCCAATAAAGTTCAGTTACTGGTTGACCTTTGTACTGTGTGCATGTGCTTCATTTCATAGCAGCCGCTACAATGACCCCGATGGTTCCAATGTCTTTGGAACCCACCTCGAACATGACAAAATGCAGGATGCTGCTACCGCTGCAGTCACAATGGCTGCGACCAACATTTGTGGACATAAATTTGCCACCCCTATGGGCCAACCAGTTACAACTGGCCAAGTCGCAATTCCAGGTCAGTGGCATTGTCTCAGAGGACACTAAGTTCTGGTATGTTGTCAATGCCCTGAACGACGCTACCGCAGCCAAAGTCAGCTCCTTCATGAAAAGGCCTCCTATGGATCGCAAGTACAAATAATTTTGGCATTTCCTCCTCAATTCCCCGGAACTCAGCTGGCACGAGCGTATCGTCTGCATCCTGAATATGCAAGGCCTGGGCGATAGAAACCCCTCCGAGCTCGTGCACGATATGGTGGCTTTAGCAGATTGGCACACAAACTGTTTCTTGTTTGAGGCCCTGTTCCTCTCCAAGCTACCGGTGCATGTTTCCTCAGCAATATCAGACATGAATTTCAGTGCCCCATACCTGGGAGCCAAGGAAGCAGACAGACTTTTCTGCACCCAGCAGCAGACCTTGAAACATGTTCAACCGATCTACACTGAAGACACCTCCAGCTCACCCACCCCCCCCCCCCCCCACCCCTCCAGATCCACCAGCAGTAGCTGCGGCCAAACCGCAACGTAACGAGCGCTTAGACAAACGAAGCGATTACAGTTTCTACCACCACAGATGGGGCCATAACGCCTGGCGGTGCGTCCCTCTATGCTCGTAGCCCAGTGCCAAGTTGAGCATGGTGACAGGAATCAAACAGACTGGCCGCCAATAGTGCCTCGGCAGTTGGCACACTTAAAGGCCTACTCTACGTAAGGGACCAGTGGACAAAGAGTCGACACGGACATAGAGACAAGCCTGATCTCACCAATGTATTTCGAGCTCAAGCACAATCCCAAGAGCCTTCTCCTGCAGGTAGCCAACGGCTCCTCCATTCCAAGCTTCAGTACCCGTCTGATCACAATCCATGTTGCGGGAACTGTTTTCCACTGGAAGTGTACTATTGCATCCGTTGGGCAAGCCCTACTCAGAGCCAATTTTCTCCAAGCACACAAGCTCCTGGTGGACATGAAAATGACATGAACAGATGCCACTTGGTCAACACTGCCATGTTCCAGTCATACCCCCTCATGCTGCAGCAACATTCCTTTTTACCTTATGGCATCCACGCTCTGAACCGCAACAAATATGCCCTTTTACTGGTCAAGTACCTGTCACTGACGGCGCCCAATTTCCATGATGCTAAACCAGCACATGGCATGGAGCACCACATCAAGACCACTGGGCCCCCAGTGTATGCAGAGGCACAGCGCCTCTCACAGGACAAAATCATCCAAACCAAGACCCAGTTTGCTGCCATAGAGGAGTTGGATATCGTCTACCATTCAAACAGCCCCTGGGTGTCCCCGCTGCACATGGCCCATAAGAATGGCGGTTGGTGTCCATGTGTTGAGAACAGACAACTCAATGACGTCAGAGCAAGACAGATACCTCATCCCACACGTCCAGGACTTTGCTACAAAGCTCCAAGGTTGTTGAGTTTTTTCCCCCCCCCCAAGGTGGACCTCGTCAAGGGGTATCATCAGATTCCGGTGCATCCTAATGACATCCCAAAAAAGTTATTATTACACCTTTTAACCTTTTCAAATTTCTCTGGATGCCTTTCAGACTAAAGAACGTAGCGCAGACATTTCAGCGTCTCATGGACGTGGTTGACAGGGAACTCAATTTCATCTTTATCTATCTGGATGACATTCTCATCGTCAGCCCCAATGCCAGCACACAGGATGCATCTGACTCGTCTTTTAGACAGGTTGCAGGAGTTTGGACTCACGGTGAACCCAGCTAAATGCCAATTCGGCCTAGAAACAATTGATTTCCTTGGACACAGTATCACCTGTGAGAGGGCCACACCGTTGCTGGATAAGGTAGAAGCCATCCAGCAATTCCCCAGGCCAAGCACCATCAAAGGCCTACAGGAATTCCTCACTTCCATCATTTCCTCCCAGGAGCAGCCACCCTCATGCAACCCCTATTCGAACTCATCAAACTCGGTGACAAGGCGCTCCAGTGGACACACAAAACCATTGAAGAATTCCAGGCAACTAAAGCTGAACTAATGGATGCCACTTCTTTGGCTCATCCTGACTCTTCCTCTTCTCTGGCCCTTACAACAAACACATCGGACAGAGCAGTCGGCATTGTGCTTGAGCAGTGAGTCAATGAACAGTGGCGCTTCCTGTCCTTCACCAGAACTCAAATACAGCACGTTTGACTATGAGCTGTTGGCCCTGTACCTGGCAATATGACATTTCTGGTACATGTTAGAAGGAAGGATTTTCATTGCCTGGACAGACCACAGCCACTTATTCATGCACTCAGCAAGGTCTCAGACCTGTGGTTGATTCGGCAACATCACCTCTCCTACATTTTGGCGTATACAACGGACATTCACCACATCGCAGACAAATCCAATGTGGTGGCCAATGCTCTGTCCAGACCAGCCACCTCCACTATCTCAGGACTTGATGTTGCTCAACTAGCCAAAGACCAAGCGGAGAATGTGGACCTCCAAGCCTACCGGATTGCCATCACCAGCCTGAAGGTTAGCGATTTCTGTCCTTCACCGGGGAGCCTGACTTAACTGTGCAACATGTCCACAGGCTTCCCAAGACCCATCCTACCTGTGACCTCACGACGGCAGGTGTTTGACCAAATTCACGGCCTGTCACATCCTTCTATAAGGTCCAAGGTCTGCCTGCTGGCTGACGTTCGTGTGGCATGGCCTGCACCACAACGTAACTCTATGGACCAAGACTTGCTTGGACTGCCAGTGTGCCAAAGTGCAGACACACCAAGGCACCTCTCCATAGTTTCAACCCGATGTGACGCCAATTTGACCATGAGCAGATGGACATTGTTGGCCCACTCCCCGTGAGCCAAGGTATGTGATATTTATTCACAATAATCAATTGTTTTACCTGGTGGCCTGAAGCGATATCCCTGCCAACATGCGACACAGAAACTTACACCAGAGCTTTCTTGTCCATCTGGGTCACACGCTTTGGACACCCAACCCACATCACCTCAGACCGAGGGTCCAGTTTACATCCTCGCTCTGGTCTAACCTAGCAAAGTTCTGCAGCAGCCAGTTACACCTCACCACGGCCTACCATCCTCAGCCAAATTGACTTGTCGGACGTTTTCACTGTCATCTGAAAACAGGTCTGAAAGACCAACTACAAGGCCAGATTTGGATGGACGAACTCCCATGGGTGCTGTTAAAAATTGGGACAGCACCAAAAGAAGACCAACCAGTGTCTTCCGCCAAAAGAGTGTATGGCTCCCCGCTTACCAACCCAGAGGACATTCATTTCAACCCTCCCGCCGACAACCCAGTGCCTTAGACGTCTTTCAAGTCTTGAGGGAACAAATGGGTAAGCCTAAACCTCCACCACCTTCCCGACATGACTCTCCAACCTGCCACATCCCTACGAATCTGCAGTACACTGACTTAGTTTTTTTTCCCCAGAGGACAAGAAACACCACTGGAATGTCCTTATGAAGGCCCATTCCAGGTGTTGCAGCACGGCGTTGTCATTTTCACCCACGACATTGGCAGGTGGCAGGACACGTTTATCATTGACCACCTCAAGGCAGCACATTAAGACTCAGGCCAGACTGCCCCTGATCTCCAGGTCAGACACAGAGGTTGCCTGCCCAAAGACAGTACTGCAACTTGCTCAAAGGGTGGAAGCGATTCTGGGGGCTGTGTAGCGGCTGTTAAGACTGGCTGAATCGCCGCCCCTGTTAATTGAGACAAGATGGCATAGGCTCCCTTTACCTTGTTAGGAGAAACCCACGTTTGGCAACTCGCGTTGCCCGGGAAATATCACCACTTCCTGGTTGTGCGTCACTGGGCAGGCAGAAACTCCTCACTCCCTTAGACCAGTGTGCCCCAGACAGGAAGTGGGACATCCTCTTAAAGCAGCGCAAGAGATTCAAATAAAGTTCAGTTATTGGTTCACCCTCGTGCTGTGTGCACGTGCTTCATTTCAGTAGCGCTGCCAGGAGCAGCCACCACATTACAATAATTAATTTAATTGATTATAAATAGCCTCAGAAAATACTGCATTGAATTAATATTTATTTCAAAATATTAAAATAAAATAAAGGCAGTCATACTTTCTGAACACCATCAATATAATTGTAAGAATATCAACTGAGAGTCCAACCATTGTTGGTAGATCTGATATAGTCTGATAAAAGTATTGAACAGTACTTGGAAGAAGGTACTGTGTATGCCACAGAACAAAATATGGGTGAATAAGATATAGAAATCAAAATGTGAGAAATTAGTTTAAAAATCAGGTCAAATTGTGACATGCACAGTATAGTATTAAAAAATGAAAAGCTGTGTTAAATGCAAAGGTTTGATGAAAAAGTACTGAGGTAAACAATGCAAAGTCATGTGATTAAAAAATCTGTACTATATTCAAAGTATTCTTTCGAATAAATCCATGGCACGAAACAGCTAATTAATTGCTAAAAAATAAATATAAAATAAATGTTAATCCATCCTAAAATCTACATACAGGTCAAGTACCCCATATCCAAAGATCCGAAAACATCCAAAAATTAAATTTTTTTTTGGAAAATTTTATTTAGAAATTTTACAAAATAAAAAAATGTAAAGCTACCCCCCTACTACCCTCCCTCCCTTCCTCCCACCCCCCCCACCCCCACCTGTCCCACCCCAACAACCCTCCCCGCCCCTGGAGCTTATTTTAAAAAAACACAATAATATCAAGTTATAACAGGTTGTTGCACAGTGTGCCATCCATTTACATCTTTCATCACTTATAAAACTTTTACTTAACATCTAAACCCATACATTTCAAATACAAACCCCACATTTTAACAAAAAAATAATTATTCCGCAAGTTATACATTATCTTCTCCAAATTGATTGAATTTCATTGTGCCATCTTTGTATACTCAATTCAACATAATTTTTCCAAGTTACAGCTAAACATTTCCTAGCCATTGCCAATCCTTGACGTATAAATGCAATTTGCAATTTCTCGAAACATAAATTTGCTGTAATTGTACTCATATATTCCAATAAACATACCCATGGATCAACATATAAATCTATTTTGAATAAATCTCACATTAAATTACTTTATTTTTTTAGTGCCGACATGACATCACAGGTTGAAAAATATTCAGCACCTGACTTTCCCATGTGGGCTCTGATGCTCTATTGATCCTATTTCGATAACAACAGAACTCTGGTGTACAAAGATATAGTTGAAAATGGCAAAAAGCTATCAAGGGGAATTTCTAGCATTTGGTGCTGCATTCATCTTTAGTAAAGAAAGATCAATTTTTTTTGGCAAGTACTAAACATTATTTTAGGGATGGTGTAAAAGTGGGGGGCTTCTGCGGGCATTACCCCCCCACGCAAAAACAAAGTGCTGTGCCCCCCCCCCCCCCCATACGGTTGCAGCCATCCCTGGCTGTCAGCCCCACCCCACTCTCTCCTGTGTCAGTCGCAACTCTCCACCCGTTCCTGGCCCCTCATGCCCCAAGTCGGAGGGGCGGATGGAGTTAACGACAGGTAAGTCCTGGCTAGCAACCCCCCATCAAACCGCTGAACAAACCCCCCTCTAAATTGCTTATGTCTCCCTCTAACATGTGTTCTGGCACTGACCTGCATTATTTCATGTGAATTTTCCACTTGTGGCATCATGTCAGAGCTCAAAAAGCCTGACATTGTTTATCGTTGTTTAACCAATGATACAGCTATTTGGCTGACGCCACTGTGCTGCTTAGTTCCATTGTTCCGAAAACAAACCCAAAAACCGAAAAACGTCTGGTCCTAAGTGTTTCGGATACAGGGTATACTGTATTTTATTTCAAAAGTAACAAGAATTACAAAGGACGTTTCTTTTTCCTCCCAAAAGGTTTGCTTCCTGAATATCAGTTAGGGATTATGATAGAAACTTCAAGATGAACAGACATATAATTTCAGATATGCTGTATCACGTAGGAAGTTGGAGAAACATTAGATTAACTTTATTGAATTTAGCATGTTTAATTGCATAATGATGCTGACACATTGCATAAGTTCAATTAACCTAAAAATGTTTTGCCGCTGATTTGTCATTTGTACTCAGCATCTGATGCCTCTCAACAACATCAATGACTACCCTAAGCATACTCAGGCCTAAGACAACATCTGCATCGTACCTGCACTGAGTGCACACCCAGGCATGCTTGGACTGTGAGCAATATACTAGATTTAAAATATGACACAAAATAGGTTATATCTAAAAAAGATATGCAATAGGAAATTTTTAAGGTGATTTTCATGATCAGCAGCCCAAAATCCATAAAATACACCCAAAACTGTCCAGTGTTACCAACCTCAATCAAGCTATTCAGTTGATTTTTCTGACTATTGGTCTCTTCCCAAAGGCTGGCTTTCTTCTGTCGAAGTTCTTCAATCTCTTCTCTTAAAGGTTGGACTACTTCATAAAATCTTATCTAGAAACAAATGGAAATCATGATAAATGAGCATAAATAAATCTCTAAGAATATATTTGGATTAAATGACCAAATTTATAAACATAAACACAAGAAACACACAAGATGGAACATGGGACACTGCTGAAAGAACTTGGGATCAGGCAGAATCTATGGGAACAGAGGGATGATTTATGTTTTATGTTAAGATTCTATACTTCCTGCCACCATCAGGATAGAGGTATAGATGCCACAAGACTCACACCACCAGGTTCAGAAACAGCTTCTACTCCTCCACCATTAGATTCCTGAACAATAAACTCAAGCAGCATCCTACTTAAGGACTCTTAACTTTTCACTTTGTTTTTTTTTTTAAATCTCTATATTGCACAGTTGGTTTATTTGTTTTTGCGTGTACATTGTGTAGTTTTTTTTGACTACCAACAAGTGATAATTTTGCCTTGCCCACAGAAAAAGAATCTTAATGTTGTATGTGATGTCATGTATGTACTCTGACAATAAATCTGAAATCCCATCAGTGTGGTGCCAAAGGACACAAGGAAATATTAGAGCAAATGGACAAACAGGTTGTGAAAGGTTTAAAGAATGTTTTACAGAAGGAAAGAGAAACTCGGGACAGAGTTTGAGGGAGGGAATTCCAGAGTTTTTAGCCTCGAAGGCCAAGGGCTCCCATTTAAGGGTCTTGATTG
Source organism: Narcine bancroftii (assembly GCF_036971445.1). Classification (NCBI taxonomy): domain Eukaryota; kingdom Metazoa; phylum Chordata; class Chondrichthyes; order Torpediniformes; family Narcinidae; genus Narcine; species Narcine bancroftii. The sequence goes on from NC_091475.1 coordinate 85,154,463, forward strand.
GAATTAATGAGAGCCCAGCATTGTCAGTTTTGATAACTTAGAGGGTTGGTGGCGATCGCAGAATTAAAAAGGAGGCGATAACATAGCAAGCGTTTTACACTGGGGTTTTGCTTCAGGAGGACAGTGGAAATAAGGGAGCTTGCTGAATACAACTTGCTGTATATTAGGAAATGGACAACCGAGTTTTGGATGCCTTCAATTTGTGAAGAGTAGTTGGGAGGCCTGCCAAGTATGTACAGAAACAAGCAAACTTAAAGCAGTAAAAAAAAATGATTAAAGCTTTCATCAGCAGGTGAGCTGTCATGAGGCGATGGTGCAGAGGACAGAACAACCCATCTCGGTGATGATTCAGAAATGTAGTTAGGAAGAGTCCTGTTCAATTTCATACTTGCTCATGACAGGAATGAAACAGTTATTCTTTCCTAAAGACCCAAGATATTTCTGCTCTTCCATTGCAGGATACAGGATTAGCAGTTTTGCAAGCAGTGTTCTTGTACAGGAAATTGTTGTGCTATCACAGCACATTTGTGCTGAAGAGAAATGCAGATGAGAAATACGTGTAGTCAAGGACAGAGAAATAGCTGCAGGTGATTCTGCCTGTAACACCCTAATGTTGTAAGCACTCTAATGAAGGGAGCAAGAGCTGATGGAGTAGTAAACTGAGTGGGCAGGAATAATCACTAAAATACTTGGAAAATATATGCAGACCTGCTGGGATAGCTCAGACCCAGCTCTTTTAAATAGCACTAAAGCAGCTTCAATTGGAACCAGGCAGCCCAATATGACCATAAAGGGAAAAGCATCAGGTTTGGTAGACTGGACTGTGCTGTGGTACTTTATCCAGGCCAAGATAATTTAAATATAATCACATATGCCTCCTTGGCCTATAGCAATGTATGTGTATCTCAAATCTTTTTTTAATCTACATTTCTGCAAAAGGCTCGTGATGGGGTTGCGTCAGGTGCTTATTAAAAAAGTTAGAAGTAAATAGCCTTGTGTTGGGTTTTAAATTTCCATCTGAGCAGACCTACAGCTACAACTCTAATTAAAGCCACTTCAGCATGCAAGGCTCAGGCCTTGTACGCAGAGAATTATTTTGTGCATGTCATATCAAAACATGCATTTAACATCAAATAAAATAATTTCACTTGCCTTGCATGCACAGAAGAAACACATTCACTTTGGGAAAGCGCACATCAAAGTACAAATCAATTACATGCAATATTAAAACTCTTAACAAGCAACACACAAAACAATGGACCACACCAAAGAATTTCTTGGCCTCTAATTTTTTAAAGAAAGTACAATGGCACCATCTGGTGAGAAAATATACAATTGCAAATCTGGCTATCCATCTTGTAGGATGATGGTTCCTTTCAGTTTGTGGGGTTTGATATGAGGATACTCCAGTTCTCAGAAAGGAACAGTGTGTGTGTGAATGGATTTTAGGTGAGTAGGGAGTTGCACAGATCCAGACCCACCCTCTCCACATCCCCTCCTGGATTTAGTGGCATGGTGAGGTCCAAGACAGGGGGGTGGGGGGGGGAAGTTCTGATGTAGTGAATGGGAAGACCAAGCTTCGATGCAAGGGATGTCCTTTCCGCGCTTCATGGCACGTTTGCTACATGGCCATTGACCCCACGAGAGGGTTCATCAGCCTTTGAGAGGTCTTATTTTTCATCCTGCAAGATGTCTAGTCACTCTCTACACCAGGCAAGTCTGATGGGGAAGCCAGTTTAGTCACCAATCACGTGACAGGTAGTACTGGGTTACATAGTACCAGTAGCACTCAGATGAGTGACCTGACTAACCGAGTGATCCAAGTGTAAACAATGTCAAATAAACAGGACCATTACTGTGAATAATTGAATATCAAAGTCAACATTTAATTAGAAATAATCCAAGCATAATGAAAAAAATTACCATTGATGGATATACGCTAGCTGCATTGGTGCCCCTATTTTTATTTTTGCAAATAAACTTTAAATAATTGTGAAATACAAAGCAGACCTTCAGTTCTCCTCTCAGAAGTAACTACTTATTTAGTCCATTGTTTTTATAATAATTTTTACAATATTGTACATTAGATATTTAATAGAAACAACAATTTCCATTTAAATACTGCCTAAAATGTGGAAAATGTGACTTGTCACGGCTCACAAAACTCTAGCCCATCGAGCCTGCTCTGCCATTCAACAAGAATATGGCTGATCTGGCCATTAACTCAGCTCCATGCTGCCTTTTCTCCATGATCCTTATTCCTCTACTATGCAAAAATCTTATTACATTGGACCATGAAGGTTTTGCTTCCTGAACACCTTTGGGTTCATATTATGGATTTTGGGCTGCTGATCATAAAATTTTTCCAATCGTACCTTTTATTTAAAAAAATATAGAACCTATTTTTGTGATTTCCTGTCATATTTTAAGACTACTTCAAGCATACAAAACCACAAAATGCATCATGGCATTGAAATTTAATTTTCTGCATTCACACTTGGACTTCTTCCCTGATGATCTGGGTTCAGTCAGTAACCAACACGATGAAGGTTTCACCAGGACGCTGCAACCAGGTCAGTTGAACTAACGCAATGTGTCAGCATCATTATGCCATTAAACAGGCTAAATTCAATAAAAGTTAATTTAATGTTTTTCCAACTTCCTACATGATACAGCAAATTTGAAACTGTTTTTGTGGTCAGCTTGAAGTTGTCTATCATAATCCTCAATATTTTTTCCTCAGGAAACAAACCTTCTGAAAATATTTGTTTTCCATTGTTATGTTTTAGATACATTTAATTTGGCAGCCTCGACTGCTTTCTTGGACATAAAATTCTAGTTTTATTACACTATTGGAAAAGCAGTTCCTCATCTTTGAACAGAAGGCCATTTGCCAGCTGAATGATACTTTGGGGAAAATGAAACCTAAAAGGAATCATTAGTGATGTCATGTCATGTGATGTGATGACTACACTTCAAGAAAGCATCTTTAACTTGGTTTTCCAGGAGAATTTTAGAAAGAATTTAAGGAACTGTTGGTGTCAATTCTAAAAGAGATATTAGATCAAATAAGAGAAGTAAATGATATACCAGAATCCTGTAAGATGGCATTGATAACAGTCATACCAAAAAAAGGGGAAAGATCCATTACAAACAGCTTTATATCAACCAATATCTTTGTTAAATGTAGATTATAAAATTGTATCCAAATTGTGGGCTAATCGTTTGGTTAAGATACTTACAAAATTGATTAATATGGACAAAAAAAAGGCAGCAAATAATATAGTGAGATTTTTAACTCTGATAAATGTGGCTCAAAAAAGGAAAGCTCCAGCTTTAGATGCAGAAAAAAAGCATTTGATAGATTAGAATGGGACTTCCTATTTAAGGTGTTAAATAAGTTTGGAATTCCTGAGACATTTATAAAAGGAATAAAAGCACTGTATAATGAACAAAAGGCGAAAATAGGAGTTAATGGTCAAAAGTCGGGTTTGATTTAGAAAGGTCTTCCAGGCAGGGTTGCCCACTTTCGCCATTCTTTTTTGTATTGGCAATAGAACTGTTAGCTGAAGTGATTTGAGAGGATGAGGAAATTATAGGTTTTGAGATAGAAGACGAAGTTCATGAAATTAGTCTTTTTGCAGATGATGTTATAGTATACTTGACTAAACCCAAATCTTGTAACAATATTGTCTCCCATTAGAAAAAATTACTTATGAGAAATTATTATGATAAATTTTGTCAAATTTGGGAGCCATACATGAGATTTATGAATATAGATTAATCCAGACCTTCTAATCCAATCCCCTCCCCCCTTGAAAATATGGTACTTTCATCGGGAAATGTATTATGGTATTATTAACGTAGTTTAATTATTACGATGCGTTCTTTCTTTTCTATCTGTAGGGGTTAGGGATAGTGGGAGGTGAAAATTGAAAATTATTTAGTAACATATTATGTAATGATATTGCAAGTTAATTTAAATGTATGAAAGATGCTAATAAATAAAATTTTCAAAAAAAAAAAAGAAACTATCTTTAATATAATCAACCAGTTTTCATCTGAAGTCTGAAATGAAGCAACATTCTGAGAAAGGACTGCTATTGTGTTCTCCTTGTCAAGGGAGGAAAACAGAATCAAAGTGGCTTCGGAAAAGATGGCTACTTTGACTGTCTCTCTTTGTTAAGAGAGAGAGAGCAGTGTTATTGTGGCTACTATATTGGTCATTTCGTCTAGAACCCTTGCCTGGGTTTGTGAAATCATCGTGGAAATCACATGTTCTGTAAGCTCCACACAAGAGAGGAAAATTGTGGAAAAATCATTTGCATGAATAGCATTTCTCTGAAAGCAACTCCAGAAGCCTAATACCCTAAATATGCACGAAATTCTCTGATTTCAGAAGCTAAGCTGGTTCAGGCCTGGTCAGTACTTGGAGGGGAGACTGTGTAGAAACACCAGGTGCTGTAAGTTTCTGGGAGGGTGTGGTGAATGTCTGCCAAGCTGCCTGTCTCCCCTCTGCCGAGCCTTGCTTTATTTCTACTGTTAAGGACACTTCCCTTGGATATAACTGTATATGCACCTATTGTCTTTCATTATTGTACCATGAGTTTCTTATAAAAGCCATGATCATTGTTTGACCACATCGTCTTTGTCTACTTCATCAATTGATACAGCACTCAAGTCGGAGCGGCTGATAATCGACCAGTCTGCCCCGAGGGCCAGAGAAATTTTCAACCACTGGATTGTTTCGATTACTACATGGCTCGAAACAACGTGGTCGATGAGGCGATACAGTGGGGCCACCTGAACTCTCTGCTGGGTGAGATCCCTTTCACCGTAATGCAAGAAGCTTCCACTCTGGCTATAGCCCGGGAACGTCTGACTGCTAACTATGCAGGGCCACGGAATGTGATGCTCGCTCGACACCAGTTGCTGGCTCGACACCAGAAACCCGGGGAAAGTGATGCTGCCTATGCACTGGCCCTCGACTCGCTGGCAAACGAATGTGATATTAGGGTAGTCAATCTGCAACAACACCGCAATGCCTTGAAGCTGGATGCTTTTGTCAATGGGATTGACTCCAGTTATATCCGACAGAGGCTGCTGGAGACAGAGCCCTTAACCTACAACCGGGCAGTCACTCTTGCCAAAACACTGAGAAGTGCCATGCGGTCCAGTGAAATGCTAGAAACTGAAAAGGAAACATCCAGGAGTGCTGGAACTCCGAAGGAAAGAAAAGGGAGAACTCCTGAAAAATGCTACTTCTGTGATAAGAGCTGGCACCCCAGACAGAAGTGCTCAGCTCGATTTGCTACCTGCAGCTATTGTGGGAAATTCAGCCACTTCGTTAAAGTGTTTAAGGCAAAAAGTACTCCAACTGATAAGAAAAAGAGAAGCACCAAGAAAATGCATCCTGGAGCTGCAGGAATGGAAGACAACTGTGAAAAGGGGGAATCTTCAGATGACCAGGCTGAATCCACTTCAAGTGACAGCAAGGTGAGATCCCCTGTGATAGCTCAATTGACTCCAAAGCTTGGGGGATGTTACGGACTGGAACAGTCGACTATGAAGGGGGAGGTGAATGGTGAGACTCTTGATTGTCTAATAGACTCGGGGAGTACTGACAGCTACATCCACAAGAGAGTTGCCAGAGCCTTAAATTTGCGGAGATATCCAGCGAACCGAAATATATTGATGGCTTGTAATGAACTTACAAAAACTGTACGGGACAAGTATAAAGTTACTTTAAATTTGAAGGGATATTGCCTGGCTGATGTGTGGCTCTTTATTATGCCGGAGCTCTGTGCCCCTGTGGTACTGGGGTTAGATATTCAATCTCAGATGAACACTGTAGTTTTAAATTTCAGTGGGCCACTACCCACACTTACCATCCCCCGTGCTAGTTACTGTAGTCTTTCCGCATTGAAGATCAAAGCTCCTTCCCTTTTCAGTGATTTATCCTGAGTGTCAGCCGATTGACACTAAGAGCCGTTCTGACAGCAAAGAGGACCGTGAGTTTATCAAAGCTGCAACCCAGAGACTGCTTAAAGAGGGAGTAATTGAACCTAATAAGAGTCCATGGCAGGCCCAAGTGGTAGTCATGAAAAATCACACTAAGAGACGACTGGCTATTGACTACACCCAGACAATCAACCGTTACACGAACCTGGATGCCTACTCCCTGCCATGCATCAATGAAATGATTAATCAGATAGCGCAATACAAAGTGTACTCCACTATCGACCTCAAAGCAGCTTATCACCAAATCCCCATTAAGAAAAGGGAATGGCCCTATACGGCTTTTGAGGCTGATGGGGGGGTTATACCAGTTTAAAAGGGTACCTTTTGGGGTCACTAATGGTGTGTCCATGTTTCAGAGGAAAATGGATAAGATTGTTAGGACATATGAGTTACAGGGTACATTTCCCTATCTGGATAATGTCACTATCTGTGGGAAAACACAGGCTGAGCACGACAATAACTTAAAGAAATTTTTAGAAACAACTAAAGAATTCAACCTTACATTTAACGAGGGCAAATGTGTGTTCAACGTCACAGAGCTACCCATTCTGAGCTACATTGTCTGCAAGGGCGAAATCCACGCTGACCCAGAAAGAATGGCCCCCCTTAAGAAGTTACTACCCCCAAACTCAGCAAAAGCCCTTAAAAGGTGTATGGGATTCTTTTCCTACTACTGCAAATGGGTTCGGGACTACACCTCGAAGACATGCTCTCTGTTTGACACTAAATCTTTTCCTCTCTCTCCAATGGCCTTGAAGGCTTTCGAGAGAATTAAAGCTAATATTCCCAAAGCTGCACTCTCGTCCACTGACGAGGATGTCCCATTCCAAGAGGAAACTGATGCCTCAGATTGTGCTTTAGCAGGAACCCTTAATCAAAAGGGCAGACCTGTGGCGTTCTTCTCCCCCACATTACACGGACCTGAACTTAAACATCCTGCCATTGAAAAAGGAGCCCAGGCTATTATTGAAGCTATTCGCTACTGGAGACACTTTCTAGCCGGCAGAAAATTTACTCTTGTCACTGATCAGAAATCTGTAGCCTACACGTTCAGTACCAAACAACCTGATAGGCTAACATATTCATAAAACATCTCATTATATTTCGATTGCTTGCTAGATACTGGTGCATTTTGGCTGTTAGAGTATTCTCAAAGCCAAACATGGTATCCATGTATCGCTTGCATCAGTCTTTCCTAGCAGCTGTCCTTCTGATTTTAACCCTTCTTCTGCCAGGGGGAGATTCAGTGGTGAATGTCTGCCAAGCCTTGCTGTACTAACATTGGCTGTGCATTATCTCTACTGTTAAGGACAGTCCCCTTGGGTATAACTGTATATGCACCTATTGTCTTTCATTTTTGTACCATGAGTTTCTGCTAATAAAAGCCATGATTATTGTTTGACCACATCGTCTACTTCATCAAATGGCTCTTCAGAGGGGCAGTGGACAAATTGGCGACTTTCTGTCTGCCACAAGGCAGACAAAAGTCAAAGATTTTCATTATTCCATTCTAAATGTAGTATTATATGATAATAATGCAATCATGTCTGATGAATCTAATAAGAGTTTTTTGAGGATGTAACCAGTAGAGTGGATGGGGGAATCAGAGGATGTGGTATATCTGGACTTTGGTAAGGCGTTTGATAAAGTTCCACACAGAAGACTAGCATACAAACTTAGAAAGCATGGTATAGGAGGTATGGTATTAAGGTGGATAATGAATTGGTTGATGGACAGGAAGTGAAGAGGAGGTATAAATGGGTTATTTATGGAATGACAGCCAGTGATGAGTGGGGTACCGCAGGGCTCTGTGCTGGGGCCACTGTTGTTTACAATATATATCAACAACTTAGATGTGGGAATAGATAGCAATATCTCAAAATTTGCTGATGACACAAAGTTGGGTAGCGGGGTTGGCTATGTTGAGGATGCTAGGAGGGTGCGGAGTGATTTGGACAAGTTAGGCAAGTGGGCCAAGACGTGGCAGATGCAATATAATGTGGATAAATGCGAGGTTATCCACTTTGGAGGTAAAAACAGGAAAGAGAACTATTATATAAATGGTATCTGTTTAAGAAAAGGGGAGATGCAGAGAGACTTGGTGTTGCTGTGCATCAGTCATTGAAAGTGGGCGTGTAGGTGCAGCAGGTGGTGAGGAAGGTGAATGCTATGTTGGCGTTCATTGCAAGAGGATTTGAGTACAGAGATCCTGCTACAACTGTACAGGGCCTTGGTGAGAGCACATCTGGAGTACTGTGTGCAGTTTTGGTCTCCTTATCTGAAGAAGGGGGAGCAGAGAAGATTCACTAAAATAATACCAGGGATGAAAGGACTTGCATATGAAGAAAGGTTGGATAGACTAGGCTTGTATTCTCTGGAATTTAGAAGATTGAGAGGGAATCTTATAGAAACAAATAAAATTCTTAAGGGATTAGACAGACTAGATGCAGGCAGGTTATTTCCAATGCTGGGAAAAACCAGAACCAGGGGTCACAGTTTAAGAATAAAGGGAAAGGTAATTTAGGACTGAGATGAGGAAAATTTTCTTCTCTCAGAGGATGGTAGATCTGTGGAATTCTTTGCCATAGGAAGTAGTTCATGCAAATTGTTAATATTTAAGAGTAAGGTTAGATTTGGTCCTTGTGGCTAAGGAGATCAAGTGGTATGGGGAGAAGGCAGGAACTGGGTACTGATCAACCATGATCATATTGAATGGTGGTGTAGGCTTGAAGGGCCAAATGGCCTACTCCTACACCTATTTTTCTTTTTACTAAGAATTCATGAGTTTTGACAAGTCTGATGACTTTGTGCCTCACCTACTCCATAATTACTTTTGAACGACAGTTTAAAGATTCAAAATATTTATAAGACTGAACTTCGAAATTGACTTTTCAGGATCGTACCTGTAATTGCAGGAGATTTTGATTTTCCAAATATAAATTTGGAAACCCATTCTGTGATAGGGCTGGATGGTTTGGAGTTTGTAAAATGGATGCAGGATAGTTTTTTTATACCAACACATGGAGGTACCAACTAGACAAGGGGCAGTGTTGGATCTACAGTTGGGGAATGAGATAGGTCAGGTGATGGAGAATGTGTTGGGGAGCACTTTGGGTCCAGTGATCATAGTGCCATTCACTTCAATGTAATTATGGAAAGGGATAGGTCAGGGCCTAGGGTTGAGGTTTTCAAGTGGGGAAAAGCTAGACTGGAGGAGATGCAAATGGATTTACGAGGAATGGATTGGGATGATTTGTTTTATGGGTAGTAAGTAGTAGAGAAATGGAGGTCTTTTAAAGGTGAGATTTTGAGGGTACAAAATCTTTATGTTCCTGTTAAGTTAAAAAGCAGGGTGAAAAGTTTGAGAGAGCCATTGTTTTCAAGGGATATTGGAAACTTGGTACAAAAAAAGAGAGACCTACAATAAATATAAGAAACAAGGGGAAAAAAAAAGTTTGAAAAATACACTGCATGTAAAAAGAATCTTAAGAAAGAAATTAGAAAAGCTAAAAGAAGGTACGAGGTGGCTATAGCAAGCAGGGTGAAATAAATCCAAAAGGTTTCTTTGAATATGTTAATAGCAAAAGGAGAGTGAGGGATAACATTGGTCCCTTAGAGAATCAGAGCGAACAACTGTGTTTGGAGCCAAAAGAGATGGGGGAAGATCTTGAACAATTTATTTTCTTCGGTATTCACTGAGAAGGATATTGAATTGTGCAGGGTAAAGGAAGCAAAGAAGGTAATTATGGAAACTATAGTGAATAAGAAAGAGAAAATACTGGAGATTTTGAAGCATATTAAGGTGGATAAGTCCCCAGGTCCCGACGGGATCTTCTCCAGGACCTTGAGAGAAGTTAGTGAGGAAAAAGCAGAGGCTCTGACAGTGATTTTTCAAATGTCACTAGAGACGGTTATAGTGCCAGAGGATTGGCGTATTGCACATGTGGTTCCTTTGTTTAAAAAGGGTTTGAGGAGCAAGCCTAGAAATTATCAGCCTTTAAGTTTGACATCTGTGGTAGGTAAATTAATGGAAAGTATTCTTAGAGATAGAATATACAAGTATCTGGAGAGACAAGGTCTGATCAGGAACATGAAACATGGATTTGTATGTGGAAGGTCATGTTTGACCAATCTTGTTGAATTTTTTGAAGAGGTGACTAGGAATGTTGATGAGGGTAGAGCAGTGGATGTTGTCTATATGGACTTCAGAAAGGCCTTCCATAAGGTTCTGCGTGGAAGGTTAGTTAGGAAGGTTCAGTCGTTAGGTATTAATTTTGAGATAGTCAAATGGATTCAACAGTGGCTGAAAGGGAGATGCAAGAGAGTCATAGTGGATAACTGTTTGTCAACCTGGTGGCTGGTGACAGGTGATGTGCCTCAGGGATCTGTATTGGGGCCTTTGCTGTTTGTCATATACATTAATGATCTGGATGATGGGATGGTAAATTGGATTAGTAAATATGCAGATGATACTAAAATAGGTGGAATTGTACATAATGGACTGCTTTGAAGAGTGGGCTGAAAGATGTCAGATGGAGTTTAATGCTGTTAAGTGTGAAGCGCTTCATTTTGGTAGGAATAATCAAAACAGGACATAGATAGTAAATGGGTGGGCATTGAGGAATGCAGTGGAGCAAAAAGATCTAGGAATAATGGTGCATCGTTTCCTGAAGGTAGAATCTCATGTGGATAGGTTGGTGAAGAAGGCTTTTGGTATGCTGGCCTTTATAAATCAAAGTATAGAATACAGAAGTTGGGAAGTGATGTTGAGACTGTTCAATGCATTGATGAGGCCAAATTTAGAGTACTGTGTGCAGTTCTGTTCACCGAATTATAGGAAGGATATCAACAAGGCAGAGAGAGTGCAGAGAAGATTTACGAAAATATTACTTGGGTTTCATAATCTAGATTACAAAGAAAGATTGAGCAAATTATGTCTTTATTCTTTGGAGCGTAGAAGGTTGAGAGGGGATTTGATAGCGATATTTAAGATTATGAGAGGAATAGATAAGAGTTGATATGGATAGACTTTTTTTCATTGAGAGTAGGAGAGATTGAAACAAGAGGTCATGAGTTAAGAGGCAAAAGTTTAGAAGTAACATGAGGGGGAACTTCTTTACTCAGAGAGTGGTGGCTGTGAGCTTCCAGGAGAAGTGTGGCGACAGGGTCAATTTTGTCATTTAAGGAAAAATTGAATAGGTATATGGATGGGAGGGGAATGGAGGGTTATGGGCAGGGTGCAGGTAGGTGGGACTAGAAGAGAGTACTTAGTTCAGTGCGGACCAGAAGGGTCAAAATGGCCTGTTTCCGTGCTGTAATTATTATATGGTTATAATGGTTTGGGATCTGCCACACCCACATAGTTGGGGCTTGTTTAGAGTTGTAAAATTTTACATTATTATTAAAAGTTATTAATAAAAATTGTTTTGAAGATACGATTGTCTTGTTGAATTTCTATTGCTGCTGGTCTATGATGCAACAGTTGTGGCCTCAGCACGAATCCTTGTGGTAATCCACTCACCATTGAATGCCAACAAGAGAACCACCCATTTATCCCAACTCTTGGATTTCTTTTGGTTAACCAACCCGCTAGCCTTGCTCATTCATGCATCCTTATCATATGCAGGTCTTTTATGTCACCTTATCAAAAGTCTTCTGGAAATTCAAGAATAAAACATCCACTTGCTGCCCTCTATCCATAGCACTGGTTATATACATAAAAAAATATATTAGGAAAGATGACCAACACCTTGGGTGACAAAAGGATATTGAAACACCATTTGATAGTAAGGGAAAGGTTCAGAAATATCTCCAAGGTGGTTGCAAGGTTTGGAGAAATTACAGGTAGAAAAAAATAAGATCATGGAGGATTTGAAAAACAAGAGTGATAGCTTTATAATCAAGATTTTCTTAACTGGGAACTACTATACATGCAAATAATACAGGAATGGTGGGTAATCAGTACAGGTTGCAGGTTGTGGATCATCTCTCCAAAAAGATGAACAAGTGAGAGAGAAAAAAAAAATCAGAATTTACCACACCAGAGGCCATTTCAACCATCAATTCCAAGGTAACCAAAAATTTATTATTTTAGCTAATCCCACTACTCGTATGTCCAAACCTTTCTAAATTAAGAGACTTAAATTGCACATCCAGCTATCCAAATAAGATTACTTTTTTTTCCCTTAACCGCAGTTGAAAAAGTTGTGTAGTTCTCAGCAGTGCTTTATTTACAGTGATATTTATTTGCTCCTCAATCTCATCCCATTTCAAATTTCCCATTTTCAAAATGATCAGTATAAAATTGGATTCTACATGATCAAATTTGAATTCTTAACTTTTCCCACATTTGCAGTTGTATTTACAGAAATGATACACATTGACAAATTAATGTATTTTTTTTTCATCAGCCCTTTGTGGTCAAATAAGGACATTACAGTGAAATAAATTTTGCTTGTACTTACAGATACATATTCTGGGATGGAAAGCTGGTCTTCAGGTCTAGCCTTTAATTCCATGCATTGATCTTCAGTCAGATCCAGATCTCGTAAACTGCGACGAATGTCACCTGCTCGCTCTTGCAGATGAAGGTTTGTCTGCTCAAGTTGTTTCTGCCTTTCTAAAATAGTCTCCATTTCTTGCTTTCTTAAATCTTGGCGTCTTCTGCTCCATAAAACAAAATTATTTGTTTGTACAGACTGCTTTTTTTTTAATTATGCATTTTATTCCCATAGAGAAGTACCTAACATTCACAATGATAGTGGTAACATTGATTCAATTATCAAATGGAGGTACCTAGATTTGCATGTTTATGAAAAATATAGTTCTAATTTACGTGCTTCCAGTTCATTTGCAAAGAAGAAAATACATAAAATGTGTCCTCATTCAAATTAATTCACAAGAACAAAATGGTTTTCAACATTTCATTATATATTGTTATTCCTATAATGTCAGAATGGAATAAAAGTTTAAAATTTGGTTACAAATTACTGCAAATTTTGAACCTCTTGTTTATGCTGTAAACTCACCTGGCATCATCCTGTTGAACTTTCAGTTGATTTTCCAAGCGGACCTGAAGTAATTGCTTCTGGTGAAGAGAATCATTCAGCCTTTCTTCTAAATCTTCTATCTATGCCATGAAGAAACAGAGAGTGATGTAGGTATGTGAATGTAGAGCTTGGGGTGTGAAGTTAAATGGTCAGTGCAAACGGAACTTGGAAGATTCAAAACAATTTGCCGAGAATAAGATCTATAATTCTACAATGTAATCCTGGTTATCAAGGCAAAAATCAGGATGGGTTTGTCCAGCAGTTTTGAAGAAAACCACTTTAGTTTTAGATTTATTTGCTCCCAAGTACAGTATAAAGACCTGGATATCTATTGACCACTATATTGCTGAGGCCAGACAACAGCTCTGACACCTAATTTTGTCCCACCAAAGAATATAAAGCCACTGTCTTGGGTACCATCTCTCATGTAGCTTCCACTCCACCACCATCAACTCAGCTCTCACCCACATCTCCTCCATTTCGCTCTCAACTGCACTAGCCCCCTCTATCACGAGACATAACAAACACAGGATTCCTCTTGTCCTTGCATTCCCCTTGACCTTATAACGTGAACCTACCACATGACACATCTTCCCCTCTGCCTTCTGTTAGGACCGGTCCCTCCTTGACACCCCTCGTGCACTCATCCCGCCCCACCAATCAACACCCCCTCCCCCCACCGCTGGCACCTTCCCCTGTGGTCACAAGGAAGAGCAACACTTGCACCCACACCTCCTCCCTCACCACAGTTCAGGGCCCCAAATAAGCCTTTCAAATGAAATAACACTTACACACTGTGTATCCACGGGAGTCATCTATTGCATCTTGCATTCACTTTGGGGCCTTCTCTTCATCTGAGAGACTGGGTACAGACTGGGAGATTACTTCGCTGAGTACCTTCACTCTATCCGCATCAATGACAGGGATCTCCCAGTGGCTAACCATTTCAATTCTGTGTTCAATTAAACGTAAGCGAGTCTTGGCGTATATTAAGAAAATGAAAATTTATTTTGCCTTTTTACGAGAAACACATTTGAATGTGAAGGAAAGCGTGAAATTAAAAAGGGATTGGGTTGGAGATGTATATTCTTCTTCATTTAATTCTAGAGCTAAAGGTGTAACAATTTTGATACATAAAAATTTATCTTTTGAATTACAATCAATGGAGGAAAAGGCAGGATGTATTCTTAAATTGAACTGTAAGATTTTTAGTGAATTTTGGACTTTACTTAATATTTATGCTCCAAATGCAGATGATGAAGTATTTATTTCGATGCATTTTTATGTTTGGGTCAAGCTAATGATAATATTTTAGTTGGTGGTGATTTTAATTGTGTTTTGGAACCTTTATTAGATAAATCTCCGAAGAAAGTTAAAAAATCCAAGATGGCAATCCAGGTCCAAGCGTTGATGAAAGATCTTAATTGAGTAGATATTTGGAGACATCTTAATCTGACAGAGAAAATTTTTTTCCTTTTATTCATCTAGACATGAATCATTTTCAAGGATTGACTTCTTTTTAGTATCGCCACACTTACAAGGGAAAATCCAACAAGCGGAATATAAAAGTAGGGTGATTTCAGATCATTCTCTGTTATATTTTACATATGAAACTTCTGAGAAAATTCAAATAGCTTATAGTTGGAGATTTAATACAATGTTGTTAAAAAATATGGAATTTATTGATTTTTTGAAAAAAGCAAATTAATTTTTTTTGAAAGAAAATTCTAAATCTGTTCAAAGTAAGTTTGTATTATGGGATGCTATGAAAGCTTATTTGAGAGGACTAATAATTAGTTATACTTCTAATATAAAAAAAGAATCGATTAAACCAGAGTCTTGAATTAGAGAAACAGATCGATGAGTTAGAAAAGGAACTTCAGAAAGATGCTACAGAAAATTGAATTATCTAGGCTGAAATTGAAATAATACTTTGCAATCTTATCAATATGAATGTGTGATTAATAGGACTAAACAACAGTATTACGAATGGGGAGAGAAAGCACATAAGGTATTGGCGTGGCAATTAAAGAAAGAACAGATATCGAGGACTATTAATGCTGTTAGATGGAATTCTCTTATTACTTATAAACCTCGTGAGATTAATAACGAATTTTATAAAAAGTTATATACATCTGAAGGAAAACAGGAAACTGGATCGATTGATTTTTTTTAACCACAGTTGAATTTACCGATATTAGAGGATGGAGATATATAGGAGTTAGAAGAATCATTTACTGATTCGGAAATTAAAATGGCTATGCTGGAAATGGTAAATCGCCTGGTGATGATGGATTTTCGGTTGAATTTTATAAAAATTTTTATGATGATTTATCTACAGTGTTTGGGGATGTATTATGTCAAGTTGGAGAACATTATGATTTACCAGAGTCTTGTTCAAGTGCTTTAATTACAGTAATTCCTAAAAAAGATAGAGATCCTTTGAAGGTACCTTCATATAGACCAATCTTGTTGTTAAATGTAGATTATAAAATAATAGCTAAAATATTAGCAAATAGATTGGCTAAATTTTTACCAAAGTTGATTCATATTGATCAAACAGGTTTTTATAAAGAATAGATATGCTTCTGATAATATTTTGCAAGTGACTAGTTTGATTAATAGATTTCGACAATCTTTAGATCATCCGATGGTGATATCCTTAATGCAGAAAAAGCATTTGATAGATTTGAATGGAATTTTTTGTTTAAAGTTTTGGAGAAATTTAAGTTTGGTCCTTCTTTTATTGGTTGGATTAGGGCTCTATATAGTAAACCGGTAGCTAGAGTATTGGCGAATGGTTTGATTTCAGAATCTTTTAAGTTAACAATCAACTTGTCAAGGTTGTCCTTTATCACCAGCTTTGTTTGCATTAGTGATTGAACCTTTAGCACAGTTGATAAGACAAAATACACAGATACAAGGTATGAAAGTTTTAGATGAGAAGTATAAAATTAATTTATTTGCTGATGACGTATTGGTGTATTTAATAAACCCAGCTCAGTCACTTTTACATTTGAAGGAATGTTTAAAACAATATGGATGTCTTTCTGGATATAAAGTTAATTGGGAAAAAAGTGAAATATTACCGGTAAGTGAAGGAGATTATTCAGTTTATAAGAATATTATTAATTTGAAGTGGACTGATCGAATTAAATATCTGGGTATAATTTTGAATGTTAATTATCAATCTTTATTTGAATTAAATTATGCTCCGTTAATGAAAAAAATTAAAACTGATTTGATTAAATGGAAAGATTTACCTATTAATTTAATGGGAAGGATAAATACAATTAAGATGAATATCGTTCCGTGTATACAATATTTGTTTCAATCTATTCCGTATTTACTTGATAAAATTTTTTTTTCGAGATTTGAATAAAATGATTAGGGAGTTTTTATGGAGGGGTAAATTTTCGAGAGTAGCTTTGAATAAATTAACTTGGAAATATGAGTTAGGGGGATTACGTTTACCACATTTTCAAAATTATTATGAGGCAGCCCAACTTAAATTTATTAGTTCATTGATGGATTTGGTTCGGCCTCCTAGTTGGGCTAAAATTGAGATGGCAAGTATTTCTGAATTTGAAATACATCAGTTTTTGTTTAGGTGGAATATGAATTTGTTACAACAATATAATGTGCCTATACTAAAACATTTAATGAAGTTATGGATAAAGAAAAACAAAATGATAGGTTCTAGGGGTAAATTATTGGCTTTGACGCCGTTGTATAATAATCAACTTATATCTTTTTCAATACATAACCAAAGTTTATTGCATTGGAGATTTAAAGGTGTGAAAAATTTGGGAGATTGTTTTAAAGAGGGTAAGTTTTTATCTTTTAATCAGATGAGGGAAGATTTTGGTATTGATAAGAATTCTTTATTTCTTTATTATCAAATTTGATCTTTGGTAAAATGTATGTTTGGTAGAGAGATGATTTTACCTAAAATGACTAAATTTGAGACTTTTCTTATGAAGGTACCAGAGAAGGGTTATATTTCATCTATGTATCAAATATTACAGGATGGTATGGATAAAAAGGGTTGGTATAGATCTAAAATTAAATTGGAAGTGGATATTGGTTTTATTTTTTATGAAGAGGATTGGTTAGATATCTGTTATGATAGTGTAACTAGATTGATAAATGCACATTATGCAATGATTAATTACAACTTTTTACATCAATTATATTTGACACCTGAAAAGTTTTAAAAATATGGTTTTAATGAATCAGATTTGAGTTTTATGTGTGGTGATATAGTTGGAACTTTTTTTCATGCTGTTTGGTCATGTATACATATACAATCTTTTTGGAAGAAAATTCAATCGTTTTTAGAATATCTGTATAAGATTAAAATAGTTTTAGATCCAACAGTATTTTTATTGGGTAGTTTGCAACCTCTGAAAGGCTTGGGATTTGATAAGTTTCAGCTTGCTTTTGTATATTTAGCTTTATCCGTAGCGGAAAAATGTATTGCTAGTACGTGGATACAAATATGATTGATATTAATAGATGGCATAATGAGATCAAATATTGTTTAATGATGGAAAAATTACAAATGGTTCGCATGATAATTATAATTTTTTTTATTAAAAAGTGGCTGTTATATTCAGAATATTTACATTTCAATTTATATTGATTAGATTTTAATATCCTTTCTTTTTTCGTTTTTTATGGCTCTCCTTAGGAGAGTTGGCTGAAAAGGGGGGGAGGTCTCTTTCTTTTCTTTTTTTTCTTCTTTTTTATATATAAAAAATGTTCATGTTTATTTGTTGTACATATCACATATTATTTGTTTTTTGAACGAATAAATAAAGTTTAAAAAAAACCCAACTACATCCAGTCCTGCATAGGCTACAAGCTCTGAACTGAATCCAGTTTGATTTGGCCCAAATGCAATTAAAACAAACAGTCATGGAATAAAATTATTTCAACATTTTGCAACACTTGAAAATTTAACAAGATCCACTATGGTCCAGATTTAATAAAGAGATTATACATACTAGCTATTGATGTTTTGGTCCACGACTTGTTCCGCAATACAACTCAAAAATCTCACAACTTCTTGGAAGATTACCAGTACCTTTATGGTAATTTCAAATGAATATAAAATAGAGGAGGTTATATTCTAATACCTTTGAGAAAATAAGAATTGGTCCTGCAATATTAACCTAGCAGGGAGCACATTCTGGTTCATATATTAAGCAGTTTGTAGAACATTTGCAGCCAGTCACAATCTCTAACCTTGAGAGTAATATCCATTCTGTAGGACATCGAGACACAAAAAGTATTTTTTTGCTACCATTTAAGTAAATTTCATTTTCTATTTAAAAAATATAAACTGAAAATAATGGTAAACCGTGCCTTATTTTGTGAAGTTGTTTTTTTAAAAAAGGCAGATCAATATGCTTCAGTACAATGCAGCTGTGACATAGCAATGGGGTTTTTTTGTTTCAGATGCAATTTAGAGTTGGGGATAAAAGCTTATCTGGGAAAATATCACAGCTGTGCTTAAATTTGAGGGTTCGTCAACTGTGGTTACACTGCTGGAGCTGAGGAACAGCAAAGGTACGACCACAGTAATTGGTTTGTATTACAGACCACTCAATAGTCAGTGAGAATTGGAGGAGCAAATCAGCAGAGATAACATTCAGTCCAGGAAAAAAAAGTTGTGATAGTAGGTGATTTAAACTTTCCACATATTGACGAGGAGTCCCAAACTGTAAAAAGGTTAGATGGCTTAGAGTTTGTCAAATGTGTTCAGGAAAGTTTTCTAAATCAATATAATTGAGGTATCAACTAGGAGGAGTGCAATACTGGATCTCCTATTAGGGAACAAGATAGGACAGGTGACAGAAGTACGTGTGGGGGAACACTTTTGGTCCAGTGGTCACAATACCATTCATTTCCAGATAAATTATGGAGGACAGGCTTGGTCCCAGGTCACTGGTACTAGGAATAACAATATTTTGGCACAGATTAGTAGGGCAGAAGGTCCTCTTTCTGTGCTGTAATGTTCCATGGTACTTTTTTTTCCAAAATGGATTGAAATCTTGATAGTATACGTGCATCAGGATGAATTTTGGCCTGAGCAGTCATTGCCAGTGTTTAGGCTCCAATATAAGGAACCAACTTGTGCCTCTTCAATATATCCTATTCATTTTTTTTTCAATTTTAAATGTTCACTTTCAGTTAAATGAATCTCTTGTAAAAAAAAAACAATATCTACTCCTAATTTCATAATATACACTAATATCTTCTTTCTTTTTATAGGTCCGTTAATACCATTAATATTAAAACTTAATATCTTAACATACTAGCTATTGATGTTTTGGTCCACGAATTGTTCCGCAATACAACTTGTGAGATTTCCCAAATTATTAACATATAGTCCTATCCAGGAAGAATTCCAATAAATTAGATTGGTCTGAGGTGACATCATCTGATATCCTTCTATTCTTTATCCCATTTTTATCCTTCCTTGTAAATATAATCAACTGCTATATTGATTACTTCATAAGGATGATTTCACATTCAATTCTTCTTGTCCTTTCTATTCCCCTCCCAGTCTTCCTGCAACTTGAAACAACTTTTTTCCATATATTCCAGCTTTGATAAAATCTGCAAGTCAAGTGTATTGTCATCTGATTGTATGTGCAACCCGATAAAACAGCATTTCCTGACTTAAAATGTTAACTCTGCTTGAACTGCCAAGGGTTTTCAACATTTTCTAGTTTTATTTCAGATTACCAGTACTTGCAATTTTCTGGGATTTTTTTTTAATTTCACCTTCAAATCACTGTACAATCCAAAACCATGAAAATTGTTGATTTCAAAACTTACTTTTGTGAGATATTCTACTTTCAGGTTGTCAATGACCAAATTTTTTTGTGATAACTCTATCTTCAGCAGCTGCAAGTTGTGAAGAAGCTCCTTCCTCTCTATGAGCTGCTTAGTGACTTTGGTTGATGCTTCTCTCTCTTCCGACGAAGATATGTCATCAGTTGGAACAGTTGTTTCTAAACTGATATCCTCAGACTCAAAGGAGTTGGAAACATGGGGCTTGTTCTCATCTTTACGCTTCTTCCAAGACATGGTTTTCCTGAGGATGAGGATGGTGGATTATAAAGGAAACCAAGAAGCAAACCCTCTCTTTCCCATAACTTTTTCCATTAAATTGATCATCTCTTTATAACCCAGAAAATGAATTACATACAAGAAACAAAAGTTTAAAGAAAGCAGGATCTGTAAATAAAAAGAAAAATAAAAAAACAAAAACAATACATTTATATCTGTTATTACCAAACCTTCTGGAGTTCAGACAATGGGCATATCCACCCTTTTATATTCATTCACTTTTAATGTATTGCCATCAACCCAGCAATTTTGCCTATTCATGTTTTCTCTCAGAAAAGTCTCTTCTTAAACAACTGTTGGCTGTGTAGTGAAATAAATAATAGTGCGAGAAGCAACACAACTTTATCACAGTGAAAACTGTATTCTTCCAAGTAACATTGGCTCTGAGTAAAAAAAAAGGTGTTAAGGAATATCTTACATTGAGGAAAGAAAGGCATAAGTGCTTTAGCAAGACTTTTGATAAGGTCCCACATGGTAGGCTCATCCAGAAGGACAGATCACATTACCGGGATTGGCCAGGGTCAAATTAAGATAGGCTGGGATTCACCTCAGAGTATAAGAGGATAAGGGGGAAGGAATCAGAAAGAGGCATTTAACATTATGAGAAGGATAGACAAGTTAAATACATTGTCTTTATCTAGGGAAGTTGAAAACTAGAAAGTATTGATTTAAGATGAGCGGGGAAAAATTTAAAAGGGAGCTAAAGGCATCTTTTACTTTAAGGTTGGTAGATATGTGGAATGAGCTGCCAGAGAAAGAGGTAAAGCCAGATGCAACTGCAAAATTTAAAGGATAATTAAACAGGCACATGGACAGGAAGGAACTACCTGAGGTAGCGAACTTGATTGGCATCAACCATTTGGACCAAAGGGCCCATTTCCATCCTATAAAACACTATAATTTAAAGGAATAATGTGCCAAACATTCCATTATTCACTCTGGCTGTACAGAAATAGATCAGTCACAATCCTATTGAAACGTGAAGCAGACCTGAAGGACTTACTCCTACAGTAATGTTCTTATGTGTTTCAAATTATTTTCCCCTTCTTGATCACTGGAAACTACAACTTCAGCTGTCCACAGAATTATACAATAGAAGGTAAAGTTTAAAGACCAAGCCATTTAGCCCCTCATGCATGCTCCAGCAATTGTGGGTGATGTGTTATCTGAATCTCGCTACACTGTTGAGCATTTCAAAACACAATTTTAAAAAAAATCATCTTTATTATTATCGCTGCTTCTAACCATCTAAAAACTCATAAAATCCACTTTGTTGTCCAAGATTTGGGTTTCTCTCCACACATTTAACTCATCATCAAAATCGCTGAAGCAGACCAAGAGGTCTCATTACTCTGAAGATACCGCATTGCTATTGCTCTCCCTTTATTGCATTGTTGTAGATATCTTAGATTTATTTTTTCAAAACACCTTAACTTTCCCATTTTTGTTTCCCATATGTGGGCCTTCACTTTTTTTTTTCCAATGTTTTAAAAAAGTGACATTTCCATTTTTCACTGCAACTTGTTAGAATACATTAAAAACAAAAAAAAAACAATTCTTAAAGTAATCACCCCAATCTTTTGCACATAAGGGAACCAAATTTTCAAAAAGTGACTATTTTTTTCGTAGATTGTAATGAACTTTTTCCAAAGGGATGCAGCTTCTCATTTCAGCATGCCATCTATCCATAGTTAAATTTACTTCTAACTTTCACATAGTTGCAATACATTTTTTAGCTACTACTAGTGCAATTTTCAAAAAGTCCCTCTGAAACCAATCTCGGCAAACTCTTGGGTCAACCCTTGCAAAATCACGAAGTAGAACTAACAGAGGATCTCGCAGAAGTGGGATCCCTCTTATCTGTTGCTGAAAATCCATTAAATTAGTCCAAAAGAAATGTAATTTGGGACAGAACCATGTTGAATGTCTTTTTTTTTAAAAAAAGATAGTTTGTCAATTCCTGACCTCACCTTCACCCTTGTAGTATCATATATTATTTTTATTATTGTTAATAATGAACAATTAGTTTTTCATATATATATATATAGTTTTTTTTTTAAACTAGAAATCGTTTATAATAGAATATATTTGTTCCACAATTTTACTGTAACATTTAGTATTTTATAGAGCTATGAATTTTGTTTATATAAGTTTTTTTTAAGAAAAACCAATGTTGTTACCGTATTATGTACATTTTCTTAATCTTTCTTTTCTTAAACTTCTCTCTTTTCTGGGGGGGGGGGGGGTTCCATTTTCTGTGAGAGGGGACAAGATATGTATTTTTTTCTTATGGAATGTGTGTTGATAAATAAAATTTACCAAAAAAAAACCATCACACCACCAAAACCATACGAACCAGTTTAGTTAGGCCATCAAAATGCCAGACTCAGAAGCAGATGTGAAAGAGTAGTCGCACCAAGCAGAGGGAGGAATCCCACACCTCATTGGGATCGATACTGTCCAACTAATACCCACTCTTCAAGGTAAAGGCTCCATTTTTGCCACATTCGGAATGTAACATGCATGAAATCTTTAACTTCCGCCGAGCAGAAGGCAGACACTTTGTCCAGCACCCCTCACAGAAACCCACAGCACCTGGTTGTGCAGTCCTTCTCCCCTCTGAGGACTTGACTATGCTCATTCAACTTGTTTTAACAGAATTGTTCTCCCTTTCTTTCCAAATTTAGATGTCTCTCCCAGAAGAAGCTCTTCGCCTTCATTGATTATTTCCAGCTTTGGCAATTATTTTCGTCTTGTTTTGCAGGCAATGGGGAGCAAGTCTATCATCGCCTTATCCTGGGGAAGCCACTGTCCGGCTCGTCAGTTGCATTAGGGCCCTTAGCAACGATGATCTTCCGTGTGTTCCCCTCCCAAAGACCCGGTGCATCCGCCGCCGAACCCGACTTACCGGCTGCAACTCTTCTCGCGATTAAAACACGGTGGTCAGAGGCTGCAGCAACTTGAAAATGCCGCCAGAAACTAGCACTTGCCCGCCTCCAACAGGCCCCCGATTCGAAACGGAAGACGAAGCACCAGCGCCCCTCCCGGCTTAGACGGCCGCGTCGCACAGCGGCCCCCTCGGACGGGAGGACCGCGTCGCACAGCGGCCCCCTCGGACGGGAGGACCGCGTCGCACAGCGGCCCCCTCGGACGGGAGGACCGCGTCGCACAGCGGCCCCCTCGGACGGGAGGACCGCGTCGCACAGCGGCCCCCTCGGACGGGAGGACCGCGTCGCACAGCGGCCCCCTCGGACGGGAGGACCGCGTCGCACAGCGGCCCCCTCGGACGGGAGGACCGCGTCGCACAGCGGCCCCCTCGGACGGGAGGACCGCGTCGCACAGCGGGGCCCCTAAAATGGAGGATCAGCCTCTGGGTCAGTGAACTCTTACCTTCCTCCCAAGAGTTGCTGCAGGCGGCGGATTTTAACGTTTTTTTTTTGAGGTTTTCCGGAGGCATCAATGTTGAAATCCAAAAGCTTCATCAAGAAGACCCGGTCTGGAGGAGTGCTGAAGATTGTCCGCGAGCACTATCTGCGGGACGACATCGTGTGCGGCTGGCGGCTGTGTGAGGAATGCGAGGCCCAGGCCCAGGCCTCCCTCTGCGACGAGCCCTGCAGCAGCAGCGAACTTTACCCTCATCCCCACTTCGTTGTACCCGACACCAACGTGGTGCTGCATCAGGTAAGAGGCCACGTTGCTGGGCGGCCACGAGGGGCCAAGGGCCGGGCGAAGAGAATGGGGAGGAGGGTGCAAGTGGGCAGGGGAAGGACTGGTTCGGTGGCTGGGGAAGGCTGCTTGTTGTGTGGGAGTCGTATTGAACAGACAAGATGTAAATAACAAAATGATAATCCGTTTGGAAGGTAAAACAATTAAAAGTGACATTACTAATCAGAGATAGCTGCAGGAAGGGAGGAGGAATCTTCTGGCTGTCCATGTCCCATGGCATGATGATGGTTTGATATGTGCTGCACCTGCCAATTCTTGATTGGTACCGTGACGATACCCTCCTCCTCAGAAAGGAACCGCCTGTACGTGACTGGATTGTAGGTAAGTAGGGGGTTGCTCTGGTCCAGACCCACCCTCTTGACACCCCCTCCCAGATCCAGCGGCATGGTGAGGTCCGAGGTGGCTGCGGGGGCGGGGGCGGGGGCGGGGGCGGGGGCGGGGGGGGTGAGGTTCTGTTGCAGTGAATGGCCAGACCAGGCTTCAATGCAAGGAATGCCCTTGTTTCCCTTCACAGCATGTCTTTGCTAGATGGCTGTTGATCCTACGAGAGGGTTCGTCCTCCCTTGAACAGATCTTGTTTTTCATCCTGCAGGATGTCTAGCCACCCTCTGCGCCAGGGAAGTCTGGTGGGAGAGTCTGGGTTACATGATACCAGTAGCACTCAGTCAAGTGACCTGACCCAGTCTATTGAGAGTGGGCTACAAAAGGATAAACAAGGCACTAAGTGTCTGGAGGCAGAGGAAGTAGGGGAGGCCCTAAATGAATATTTTGCTGCAGTGTACACCAGAAAGCAGAGCTTTGGTCAATGTGAGGTCAGTATAGAACAAATTTGTGTGCTGGAGCATGTTCAGGTTAAGAAAAGAAGTGCTGGATATTTCTAAAAATATTAAGATTGATAAGTCCTTGTGTCTGGACAAGATCTACCCCAGGTTACTACAGGAAGCAAAGTAAGAGATTACAGGGCATTGGCAATGATCTTTGCATTCTCCCTGGCTTCACAGAAGGTACCAGAGGATTGAAGAATGGTAAATGTGGTCCCCTTGTTGAAGAAAAGGTAATAGGGAGAATCCTTGAGAATTGTAGATCAGTGAATCTATATCAATGGGGGCCAAACTATTGGGGAGGATTCTTAGGGACAGGATTTGCAAGCATTTAGTGAAGTATTATTTAGTGAAGCATTTAGTGCCTCCTTCAGGGGAGACAGAGGCAGTGCTGTTTCTGACAAGACTCAAGGAGCATTTGTATCACTGAAAACTGGAGAGCAAATGTCAGGATCTGCTCAGCAGAGCTAGGATACCTGATGATGAAATTCACAGACTGGGGCTCTTTCAGGGAACCAGCCACCTACAACAGTCATGTAAACATAGAGTACCTGAGCTCATTTGTTGGCTACGTAAGCAAGTGCATTGAGGAGGTCACTGAGATCAAATACTTCACAACTTGGGCTAACCAGAAACCCAGGTTGAATGCAGAGGTGCATACAGAGTTTGTCTTCTGTCCTCAAGGCAGTATTACATATGGCACTAAGATCAGCCAGGGTTGATGCAATTCAGAAGGAAAATCATGGGTACTGATAGAAGATCCACAGTCACCTGTGTGACACTGGTGACATGAGGCATACATGGCGAGGGATAAAGACCATAACAGATCACAAGACAACGATGCCTCCCTTCCAGATAGACTGAACACCTTCTATGCACAATTTGATGAGAAGAACAGGCTGACATCGAAGAATATTCTGAGTCCCGCTGATGAACGGGCCTCCTGCATAAGTACGGCCAAGGTGAAGAAAACCCTATCCAAGGTGAACCCACACAAGGCAGCGAGACCAGACAACATACCCAGTCAGGTCTGGAGGTCTGCACAGACCAACTGATGCAAGTCCTTACGGACTTCTTCAACACACTATACCAGTCCATTTGCCCCTTGGGTTTCAAGACAGCCACCATCATTCTGGTACCAAGGAGGGCCTCAACGACTACTGCCCATGGCACTGACTTCCACCATATGAAATTCTTTGAGCATCTGGTGATGGAACACATCACTGAGCTCCTCCCAGAGAAACTGGACCCATTTTAATTCACCTGCACATGGAATAGTTCCACCCATGATGCTATAGTCTTGTCTCTCCACTCTGTTCTGACTCACCTGGAGAGTGATACCTCATACACCAGGCTGCTGTTCATCAACTTCACCTCGGTGTTTAATACAATCATTCCCAGGGGCAGGTGAGAAAGGTGTCCTTGCTGGGACTAAATATCCCTCTGAATAACTGGGCTCCAGACTATCTCATGGAAAGACCACAGTCTCAAGATTCAATTTATTATCATAGTAATAAAACAGTGTCCTATTACATGAAATTCCCTTTTTCCTGCTGCAAGGCAGACAGATTGGCCACTGGCAGAAATTGCATAGGCACCTTTTACATTTCTAACAGAGAAATAAGCTGCTTTCAGGTGGAATCGCTGGGAGAATGCGGCTCCGGAGCTGGCTGCAGGTGTCTGTGAAGGGACGTTCAGGAGGCAGTGCTAAAGACTGTTCTGCCACCTGAAAGGTCCTCAGTGCGAAGAACTGCTGCAGAGCAAGCGCCGGCTCCTGAGTCGGGGCAGGGGCAGCCGCCTGACAACCCCCTCCCTACTGCCGATTTTCTCCCCCACCCCCCCAATGGTGCCCAGTTAACCTACACTCCTGGTATGTACATGTGGCCTGAAATGGCCTGTTACTGTGCTATATGTCTAAATTAAAGATTAAAAATTATATGGATGGCCACCCCTGCCACAGATGCTCTGTAATTAGTAAGGAATTGCTTAAGGTGGTATGTGGGTGGAAAGAAAAAAAGTTGAAAACCACTGTTTTAATTGTACCTAATTGACTCGTTATGTCCACAGTTTCTTAACTCCAAAGGAAATGGGCCAATGACAATTTTTCTGAAGCAAAATATTTCAGTAACAATTGGGTCTAGAGCAGTGATTCTCAACTTTCCCTTATGAACTGCCTCCTCTCTCCTCATTAATCTCTTCCCTCCCTCCTCCTCCCTCTTCCTTATGAACCTCCTCCTCCTCCTCCTCCCTTCGAAGGTTTTGAAGGTCAGATCACATGAAATCCAGTGTGATCTAACCAACTGAATTGGCAAGGGGAGAACTCAAAGGATGGCACTGAAGGGAGTTAAATAGGAAAGTCTGAAGATGCTTGGGTTGCAGTGAAATACACAAAAGTGCTGAAGAAACACAGCAGGTCATGCAGCATCTATAGGAAATAAAGGGTAACCAACATTTTGGGCCTGAACCCTTTGTCAAGATATGAGCAAAAAACAGGCAGCACCTGAATAAAAAGGTGTCAAGAGAGGAGGAAAGGGCAGGAGGAGGGGTACAGGTTATTGGTGGATAAAGATGGGAGGGTAGAAGAGAACAAAAAAGCTTAGTGATATGGATAGGGGCTAGGTTTGAATGGAGAGGCAAGGGGGTGAGGAGCTGAGGAAAGGAGACTGAGGGATAGGGAAAGAGACTTGGAGAGTTGCAACAGAAAATTGAGGATGATGTTAATGCTGTTTGGTTGGAGAGTGCACAGACAAAATATTAGGGGTTGTTCTTTAAATTTGTGGGTAGCGTTGGTTTGGCAGTGCATTATGTGGGAATGGTATGTGGGATTAAAGTAGTTGGCCACTGGGAAGTCCCAGTTATTGCAGCTGATAGAATGAAGGTGCTCAACGAATTGATCTCCCATTCTGCATCAGGTCTCTCTGATTTAAACGAGGCAACAACAGGAGCATTGGATGCATAAGATGACCCTGTAGATTCACAAATGAAGTGTTGTTTCACTTGGAAGGATTGTTTATGGCCCTGAATAGAGGTAAGGGATGAGGCATGAACACAAGTGTAGCATTTCCTGTGGTCACAGAGGTAGGCACAGATGGGGGAATGAGTGGGGTAGGGATGAGTGGAGAAGGAAATCACAGGGAATGATCCCTGCGGAAAGGGGAATGGTGAATATGTATCTGGTAGTAGGATCACGTTGTAGGTGGTGGCATTTTCAAAGGATTGGGTCTGTATGGTTGCATAGTGGTTAGTGCAATGCCTTTACAGCGCCAGCAATCGAGACTAGGGTTTGAATCCCATGCTGTCTGTAAGGAGTTTGTTCATTCTCCCCGTGTCTGTATGGGTTTTCCCCAAGTACTCTGGTTTCCTCTGTGATAGTACAGATTCTATCACCAATGTATATATGTATAGATTGTAGTGTAGGATGATTGTGATTGGCTGAGAGCTTAGCCATGCCTACTGCCAGGTCTTAAAGGGTTGCTCCCAGCCAGACCAGGTCATTCTGGACTGGTCAACCTACATATGATACACTCCAGTCTTCTAGTTAATAAAGGCCTTGGTTTGGATCAACAAGCCTTTGATTCTTTCGACGTGCTCTACACCTCCTACTATTTGAAATATACCCAGGTAGGGGGGGAGGTGGTGTACGTTAATTGGGTGTAAATTGGGAGGCACAGACTCGTGGGCCAACTGGCCTGTTATTGTGCTGTATTTCTAAATATATATATATATATATGTTGGATGTAAAGGCAGAAATTGCATAGGGCTGTTAGTCAGATTGGAACTCTGTGACCATTGATGCACCAAAGGGATTGAAGTTGGATCCACTTCTTTGTCATGTGTATTGTAGATAATATGGTAAATTTGTAATGATACCAAAATTGATGGTGAAGTGGATCGTATCAAATGTTATATAAGATTACAACAGGATCCAGAGTGTGAAGTGTTCCACTTTGGTTGGTTAAACCGGTGCAAGGCTTACACAATGAATCTAGGGCCCAGAAGAGTGTTGTAGAACAGAGAAGACTTGGGGGTACAGGTGCATAGCTCTATGGAAGTGGTGACACAAGTAAAAAGGGTGGTGAAGAAGAGGTTTGAAATGCTTGTCTTCATTGGTCAGGGCATTGAGTTCAAAGCAAGCATCTCATGTTTAGAACCATACAAGATGTTGGAGAGCCTACGATTAATGTGTTGTCTGCATTTCTGTCAATCCAGCTATTGGAAATAAATCAATAATCTTGAAAGGTCACAGAAAAGATGCACAAGAGTTTTTACCAGGACTGGCAGGCTTGAATTATAAGGATAGGCTGGGTCTTTTCTCCTTCAAATGTAGGAGGCTGAGGGGAGAACCTTATTGAGGGTTATAAAATCATGAGGGCATTGATAAGGTAAATAGTCAAAGTATTTTTCCCAAGATGGGGACTCAAAAGTGAGAGGGGAAAGACTGAAAGACTTGCATGGTATCTTTTTGGTGGTCGTGGAGGGTATATGCAGTGTGCTGCCAGAGGAAACAGTAAAAGCAGGGACAATTGTAATGTTTGAAGATATTAAGACAAGATCATTGATCGGAACGATTAGAGGTCTGGGCTGAATGCAAGGCTTGGTCAGCATAGACAAGTTGGGTTGAAAGATCATTTTCAGTATTGTAAAACTTCTTGATTCTGGATCTGAAAATAATGAAAATACTCAGTAAGCCAGGTGGTTGACACAGAAATAAAAAATGGAAAATCCTGGAAATGCTCAGCAAGTGTGGACAGTAAAGCGGAGTCTGAGAAACTTGACTGAGTACTGAATATTTCCCCCTCTCCCCCCTAGGTGCTAACTTACCTGCTGAACTTCTCCAGCTTTTTCTGCTTGATTTCAGATTTGCAGCTTTTCCATGCTCCTAATGTACTTTATCAGAATGATCTTCCAGAAGTGAGGAGAAGAGAGAGAACATGGAAATGCTCAATGACATAATTTGTATCTCTGGGAAACTTGAATATCTATGATAAATGATGTGTTGTCTGCCATTAACTACCTCTGGTGAATATTCAAGTCAAGTCGCGTTTTTCTCGTTCATACTGTAACCATTACAGTGTACAGTGAAAATGAGAGGGTTTTTCTGGACCGTGAAGCTACTTATTTACATGGCTAAATTACATCAGAAACTTTTATAAATAACATATCACATAAATATCATGTTACATGTGCTAGCCCTGTGTCCCCGGAGTTCAGAAGCCTCGCAGCTTGAGGGAAAAACTTTCGCAATCTGGTCCTGAGGGCCTGAACACTTTAGTACCTCTTCCTGGATGGCAGGAGGGAGAATAGATGTGGGAGGGTTGTGTGGAGTCCTTCACAATGTTTATGGGTTTCTGCAAACAACGGCCATTATAAATGTCCATCAATGGCAGGGAGAGAGACCCCAATAATCCATTCAGCAATGTTTACTATCAGCAGCAGGGACTTGTTCTGGGATGGTGCAGTTACATAGGATGCTCCCAATGCATCCCCTGTAGAATGCAGTGAGGGTGGAAGCTGGACTTTTTTCAACCTCCTCAGGAAGTAAAGGCATTGTTGGGCCTTCTTGGCAATGGATCTGGTTTTGGGGGACCAGGAGAGAATCTCTGCCACGTGCAAGGAATTTTAGTGCTCTTGACTACCTCAATGGTAGAGCCGTCGATGGTCAGTGGAGAGTGATCCCTTGGGCTTTTCTGAAGTCAACCACCATCTCCTTTGTTTTTTTGACGTTCAGATGAAGGTCGTTGTCTCTGCACCAGTCCGTTAGTGTTTGCACCTCCTGTCTATAAGCAGACTTGTCGTTCTTGCTTATGAGCCCCACCATGATTATGTCATCAGTGAACTTGATGTGATTAGAACTGTATCTTGTTGCTCAGTCATGGGACAGCAGGGTAAACACCAGTGGGCTGAGCAAGCAATCCTGGGGGGCCCCTGTGCACAGTGTGGTGTTGGACTTGCAATTTCTGATCTGGACTGACTGAGGTCTTCCAGTCAGGAAGTCGAGGATCCAGTTACAGAGGAAGGTGTTTGGGCCCAGCAAGTTCAACTTATTAATCACTGTTGAATGCTGAAATGGTGTATGAACACCATTCGAACATACAAGTCTTTATTTTCCAGGTGGGCGAGAATCAGAAGAAGCGTGGTGGCAATGGCATCATCTGTAGATCATTTAGAATGGTGCGCAAACTGCAAGGAATCCAATGAGGGGAGCAGCTGAGTCTCGATGTGCTCCATGACTAGCCTCTCAAAGCACTTCATAACAGTGGACGTGAGTGCAACAGGATGGTATCATTGAGACAGGACACAGGGCTTCTTCTGCACAGGGATGATAGTGGCCACCTTGAAGTACGTTGATATGTTGGTGCTGCTCAGGGAGATATTGAAGATGTTGTGAGGATGTCAGCTAGTTGGTCCGCACATCTTCTGATTACCCTGCCAGTGATGTTATCTGGTTCCACAGCCGTATGAGGGTTGACCTTGAGCAGCATCCTTCACACTTCAGCCCCTGTGAGTTGCAGTGCCTGTTCATATGGGGGATGTGTGGATTTCCTCATCTCCATGTCATTTTTTACCTCAAAACACGTCATTCAAAGCTTCTGTGAGGGAGGCATCTCCGGCACAGGCATCTGATGTGGCTTTGTGGTTGGCAATGGCAAGGATTTCCTCCCACATGCGCCATGTGTCACAGCTGTCCTAGAAGTGACTGAAGCCTTCGGCCATGAACCCTCTTTGCCTCCCTAATGGTCTTGGATGGCTTGGCTCTTGCATTGGCCAAAACTGCCTTGTGGCCCGCTCTGAAGGCAAAGTTGCGGTTCTTCAACAGCACACACTCCTCTGCAGTTATCCATGGCTTCGGGTTGGGGTAAATAATGATTGTCTTGGGCACGTGCTAAAATAGCTGATCACTGACGCCATGTATTCCTCTAACTTGATGTGATACCCATTTGTTGCTGCCTCCTTAAACGTGCTAGTCAGTGCCGTCGAAGACCTGCCGGCCAGGTCTTTACCTGCTTCATGGCTGGTCTGGAGCATCTGATGAACGGTCTAAGTGTTGGGATTAGCTTTTCAGAAATGTGTTCTGAGTAGCCGAGGTGGGGGCGGGGCTCTGCCCAATAGGCCCCTCTCCCGCAAAGTCCACATACTGCTGGAATTTTGGCAGCATGATTTTGAGGTTCACGTGGTTGAAATCTCCAGCTGCGAGAACCAGACCATCAGGGTGTGCATTCTATAGTTAATTAATGGCCCCATACAGTTCAGTGAGTACTTCCTTGGCATTTGCTCTGGTGGGGGTGGGGTGGACATGCCAACATGGTGAATTCCCACAATAGATGGATTGCTCTGCATCTGACAACCACTAGTTCCATGACTGATGAACAGTGGCTAGTGACCGTAATGATGTCCTTGCACCATTTCTTCTTAATGTAAATGCACAATCCCCCACTGCAGGCTTTACCACACGGCATAGTGTCCCTGTCCACCAGAAACAAAGCGAGCCCATCCCGCTGAATGCCAGTGTCTGGGACCTTGTCGCTGACTGCATAGAAAAAATATTGAAGCAAAAACTAAGAAGTACTGTAATCATATCCAAGTTATTTATTCTTCACTCCCAGTACATATTTTTGTAAGTTATGAGACTTAGTGTTCATGTAAATTTAATGGGAATTTATTCCTTCCCTGACCATTATTATGCTTTGTTTCTCAGAATCCCACCATGTGTCAAGTGATACAGCTCACACTCAACTTCCCTTAAATCCTTCAATCCAAACTTTGCTGTGGAAAATAAGTCCTTTTTGTTCACACCATTTTGGCTTCTCATGATTTTGTTCACTTTAATTAAATCACCTCTGCTCCAATGGAAGCAAGAGCAGCAAAAAAATTGGTGATGCTGCAGGATCTGCTGTGACAGCAGTGCTACTGCTGGCATATACCCGGGAAAATTCAACACGGTGCTACTCTGTAGAGTCCTCCTGCCCAGTTCTGACACCAACGGCTACGCAAAGACTTTAATCGGCCTGTTAAAGGAGCCAACTATGTTCATATCCTGCAACCGCAGAGGTCTGCACCAAAGATGGCAATGCCTGTGCTGCGCAGCGGCCACAAGAGATTGTAGACTCGGGGAGCAGTGGACCTGTGCAGGGGACCATAAATTTGGAGAACATCCCACGTTGAGAAGGAGAAGCATAGGAGATTACCTTACAGGTCGGTGACCATAGCAGTGGACCATTGAGGGGCTCAGTGGCTGAAGGACCCATAAAGGCTGCAGGCTATTGGTGGCTTATGGTTGATGGGCCTACACAGGCTGCTGGAGACTGGCTTATAGAGTTATTTATTCTCTATCCTTATAGAGTTCTCCTGTTTCCATGGCATCTACAAATGGAAACTACATTTCTATTAGTTTTGAATGTTGGTATCAACTGTTTTCCCCTTTCTTCATTTGTTTTTGACTATTCATTTGGTATTTGCATGAAGTTGTTAGTGAATAAAACAGTTATTTTGGATCCAATTTGAATATTTGGCATGGGTTATGACTATTTTATTTGCATCTTCATTTACTTTTAGATTGATATCCTTGAAGATCCTGCAATCCAGAATGTGATAGTCCTGCAGACAGTGTTGCAAGAAGTCAGACATCGAAGTGCTCCAGTCTACAAAAGAATTAAGGATGTGATTAACAATCCTGATAAACATTTTTATACATTCACAAATGAACATCACAAGTAAGAGAGATATACATGCTTTAAGGATTTATACATGAGTAGCAGACACAATTGCAAATAAAGTAAAGAAAGGAATAGAAGTCGAAATTCTGCAGACACCGGGATTGAAGTAAAATGTAATGTGAGGGAAACTCAACAGGTCAAACAGTGTATGTTATGTAGCAAAGATAAAGATACATAAAAATGCTTATTAGAAACACGCACGCGCACAGACACCCTTGATGAAGGGCTCAAGCCTGAAACATTGGTTATAAACTATCGTTATCTTTGCTATATAAAGTACACTGATCTGCTGAGTTTCTCTAGCATTGTTTATACAGTACTGGTATTGAAAAGAAAGTACAGTAAAACCCATGGTATCTGAAATTCAAGAAACCAGTAGCCTCAAGCTACAGGCAAAAAAATTGAAGAAAATTATAAAAAATAAGAATAAAAGAAGGTTAAAAACTATGTTTTTAAAATTGTAAAAATAAATGATTCCTGAAGTAACATACATTTGGTGAAGATGGGAGCGTATTCAGCTAGCGGAGTGCCTTGATTATGCTTTGCTCATAGCAGCTATTTGAATAAAGTTGTGTGAAACAGTAAAAGCGTCGCCCAGGATGAAGAGCTAGTTGATGATGTTCACTGTTGGGGTGAATTTTAGTGTGTCCTTATCCCTGCTTAGTAGGAATTGTCCTGGTCAGAGGCTTTATCTGTAAACCTTAGTAGGAAGTAGGGGAGTGGTTTAATTATCTATAATATTATTGGTTGTGTTTTGGGTAGCTCTGGAGAGGAGGAACCTGCAGATGCAGTGCTGGTTAAATGTTTTCAAAGACTGTGACTGAAAATAAAAGTAAAATGCTTTAAGGTTTTTATATTCAAGCAAGTTAAGTTTGTTGAGTGCAAATATAGTATTTTTTTGTGTTTTAAACTGTTTATTCTTAATGCAGGTGTATGAGTTAGACATTATAAGAATAAGTCTCAAGCAACTGGAAAATACACTTATCCAGCATCTAACAATCCCCATCGGTGCTGGATACCATGGGTTTAACTGAATATGTTTTTCTGCTTGTAATTAATCAAATTGCTTGTAGCATTTTTAGGCTGTTCAACTTCCCCTTACTAAAACTACTGAAAGACCACAAAAAGACCTATCTGCAAGATTGCACTATTTAATTTGATGAACTATTTTTCTTCCTCTAATTTTTTATCTATATATCTTTTATAGTTAACTTGGTACTAGAGTAATTAAAATTTTTATTAAAATAAATTTTTAATTAAATTTAAAAAAATTTGGACATGCAGCATAGTAACAGGCCATTTCGGAAACTGCAGCCCCTGGAGAAAACCCACACAGACACAAGGAGAATTTACAAACACCTTGCAGGCTATATGGGATTTGAACTCTGGTCCCGTCCTGATTGTTGGCTCTGTAAAGGCATTGTGCTAACTACTACATGAACCATGCCATTTAATGTATACCATTGTGTTTTTTTTTTAAACAATCATGTTTGGCTGCAGGAATTCTGGTGAATATGTACATTGTACGTGTGTATAAATAGGTCTTCAAGAAAATGTGCATTTGGTCCAAAGGTAATTATTCTCAAAAAAATGACAATCCAACTGTGTTCAGATGTGGCTAGATCATCTTGCAATTTATCCCATTGAGTCGATAACCTCTCATTCCCCCATTCCTTTTCTTGTAATCTGATTCTTCTGCCATCCTGACATGAGGGACAATTTCCAATAGTCAAATAATCAACCAGTCAGCACATCTTTGACATGTTGGAGTAAACCGGAGCACTGGAGAGAACCCAGACAGTCACAGGGGAATAGCCCTATTCACTGGAGAGAACCCAGACAATCACAGGGGAATAGGCCTATTAACTGGAGAGAACCCAGACAGTCGCAGGGGAATAGGCCTATTCCACCCAGGCACGAGTAGAGGTTAAGATTGAGCCCTAGTTGCTGGAGCTGTGGGGAGCTACAGTTCCTGCATATTCCACCCAGGCACTAGTAGAGGTTAGGATTGAGTCCTGGCTTCTGGAACTGTGGGGAGCTACACTTCCTGCATGTTCCACCCAGGCACTAGTAGAAGTTAGGATTAAGCCCTGGCTTCTGGAACTCTGGGAAGCTATATTTCCTGTAGATGCATTGTGAGGATTTCACTGAATTCACATTAGAATTAATAAATAGTAAATAGTTGTGTCCATCTGCAGTAAACTGCTTGATCCTGTCCTCCCTCTTCTTTCATTTTCCCTTCACCTTCTTTTCCTCCTTTTTCCATAATTCATGAAAGGAATATTTCTGCAAGACACATATTTGATTGTGCCAACCATTCAAAAGAGAAATTCTCAAGTAAAGGTAAGGTTCCATTATTGTCACGTAATACTACATTGAGAACATAGCATATTTGAAATTCTTTGACTTTTGTCTACCATAAGTAAGGTAGACAGAGAGTCTCCACTTTGTCTAGTGCTCATCACAGAAACCTACAGCACCTGGTGTTCCTAGCTGGGCTCCCCTCCGAGTACTGACCAGTCCTGAGTCTGCTTAGCTTCCGAGATCAGACAATCTCTGGTGTTTTCAGTCTATTAGGTGCTGTATAACTGGACTGTGGCAGGCCCTCAGTGAAAAGTAGCTATTGTTTTATAATAACTACTTACTTCAGAGTGACGGTTAGTATGCTATTTCATGTATCGTGTTATCGACTGAATAAATTGGCACCATCTTCACCTTAGACTCTGTTAAATCATAATGTTAAATTTTGAGAAAACACTGGAGTGATATCATCCCATTTCAGAATACAGATAAGAGTTATTTTCAATTTGATATTGTGATTTACAGCACAATGAGCTCTTGCAAATTTCAAGAACATTGTTTTCTTTATACTGCATTCAACAAAAACTCCTACTACAATTTCTGATAAATATGCTATTCTAACAAGCTGATGTGGATTTATCTATTAATGTGAATTCAAGATGGATCTGTAACTTAAGGTCTGTGTTGTCTCCTTAGAGATACCTATATAGAACAGGAACAAGGTGAAAGCGCAAATGACAGAAATGATCGAGCAATACGAGTCGCAGTGAAGTGGTATCATGAACATCTGAAAAAATCACCAAACAGCAATGTGCAGCTTCAGGTTATCTTGATGACAAATGACAGAAAGAACAAAGACCGTGCTGTAGAAGATGGCCTGATTGCATTTACTTGTAAGTATGCATTTTGAGGAGTAGATATGAGGAACATTTTTCGGCAAGCTCCACTGACAAACTAATAAAAAATCTATATACCATGCCCTCCATAATGATTGGGACAAAGTCACTTTTTTAAATTTGCCCCTGTGCTCCATGGTTTTGTAATCAAGCAATTTACATGTAATGAAAGTGCACATTCCAGATGTAATTCAGAGTTATTTGTATATACAGTATTTCGGTCTGACCATGTAGAAATTGCAGCACTTTATACATAATCCCCTGATTTCAGGGCACCACACGTACAATGTACACCACAAGTATGTTTAATTGCTTCATGGGTGTAGGTATAAGAGAGCTCAGATTGCTTCTAAGCTTTTGGTCTCCTTTGGAGTCTGTTGTTGCCATTTTTCAAAATGAGGACCACAGTTGTGTCAATGAAAGTCAACAAGAAAAACAAGAATAAAACAGTAAGAGACATCACCCAAATCTTAGGATTATCAAAATCGACAGTCTGGAACATTATTAAAAGAAGGTGAGCTCAGTAATCTCTAAGAGACTGGTGTTCCAAGGGAGGCCTCCACTGCAGATGACAGATGGTGTGGATATGTCAATGACTACTATCATAAAGAGACATAGAGGCTACACTTAATTAGACTCCAAATTTGATCAAAAGCTTAGAAATAAGCCTATCTCTCTTACACCTGCACCAATGAAGCAATTAAACATACCGAAGTACACACAAGCACCTGTGAGGCAAAATGCCCAAAACGTGAGGGGATTATGTATTAAAAAAAGTGTTGTAATTTCTACATGGTCAAACCACAATGTATACAAATAACCTTGAATAAAATCTGGGATGTGCACTTCAATTTCATGTGAATTGTTTGATTACAATTTTAAAACTGTGGAGCACAGGGGCAAATAAAGAAAAATATGTGGCTTTGTCCCAAACATGGAAGACATTGTAAATGCTGCTTGTAAGATGTGATATATACTTGAAGAAAAGGTAGCAACAGTGAGTAGTTTTCCCATTTGTTTCTCAAAAGCTAGAGATACCAAGCACTTTTAGATATAATCCACACATCAAAATGGATTTTTGAGGAGGATTAACTCACTGTATGTTCACTGTACTAATTAAATAAGCAAATTACAGTAAATTGTATTAACTTGTTTTACTAAGATGCGCCTGCAAGCTCACACCAAGACACAAGAGCAACTTGTCCGTGAACTACTCTTTGCAGACGATGCCGCTTTAGTTTCCCATTCAGAGCCAGCTCTTCAGCGCTTGACTTCCTGTTTTGCGGAAACTGCCAAAATGTTTGGCCTGGAAGTCAGCCTGAAGAAAG
Organism: Narcine bancroftii; assembly: GCF_036971445.1. Lineage (NCBI taxonomy): Eukaryota > Metazoa > Chordata > Chondrichthyes > Torpediniformes > Narcinidae > Narcine > Narcine bancroftii. The sequence continues at coordinate 85,192,462 of NC_091475.1, forward strand.
CTGAAGTCCTCCATCAGCCAGCTCCCCACCATGACTACCAGCCCCCCCACATCTCCATCGGGCACACAAAACTCAAAACGGTCAACCAGTTTACCTATCTCAGCTGCACCATTTCATCAGATGCAAGGATCGACAACGAGATAGACAACAGACTCGCCAAGGCAAATAGTGCCTTTGGAAGACTACACAAAAGAGTCTGGAAAAACAACCAACTGAAAAACCTCACAAAGATAAGCGTATACAGAGCCGTTGTCATACCCACATTCCTGTTCGGCTCCGAATCATGGGTCCTCTACCGGCATCACCTACGGCTCCTAGAACACTTCCACCAGCGTTGTCTCTGCTCCATCCTCAACATTCATTGGAGCGACTTCATCCCTAACATCGAAGTACTCGAGATGGCAGAGGCCGACAGCATCGAATCCACGCTGCTGAAGATCCAACTGCGCTGGGTAGGTCACGTCTCCAGAATGGAGGACCATCGCCTTCCCAAATTCGTGTTATATGGCAAGCTCTCCACTGGCCACCATGACAGAGGTGCACCAAAGAAGAGGTACAAAACTGCCTAAAGAAATCTCTTGGTGCCTGCCACATTGACCACCGCCAGTGGGCTGATATCGCCTCAAACCGTGCATCTTGGCGCCTCACAGTTCGGCGGGAAGCAACCTCCTTGGAAGAAGACCGCAGAGCCCCCCTCACTGACAAAAGACAAAGGAGGAAAAGCCCAACACCCAACCCCAACCAACCAATTTTCCCCTGCAACTGCTGCAACCGTGTCTGCCTGTCCCGCATCAGACTCGTCAGCCACAAACGAGCCTGCAGCTGACGTGGACATTTAACCCCTCCATAAATCTTCGTCCGTGACGGAAAGCAGCGGCGGCCCCGGCCCCGGTCCGGGCAGAAGGTGGGCGGCGGCGGTCACGATCCGGGCAAGAGCTAAGGGGAGGCGGCGGCCCCGGCCTCGATCGAGTGAGGCAGGCGGAGGCCCCGGTCCAGGCAGAAAGTAGGAGGCGGCGGCCCCGGTCCGGGCACAGGGAAAGCAGCGGCAGCCTCGGCCCCGGTCTGGGCAGTATGGTCCGACCTAGGATGGGAGGCAGGCCA